>NW_006437746.1:1092476-1102094 GCF_000325575.1 Pteropus alecto
AGTGGAAAGATATTGGATAGTTCACAGAATCACCAGGAAGGTAGGAGCAACAGGCTCAAAATAAAAATAGAAGAACAAGGAGGAAAGGCAGCGATACCCACAGGGCCATCTGATCAGGACACTTGCCATCACCCTCTCCAGACCTGGCTCTCTCCGCTGTCTTTAGGGGAACAGAAAGTCAGACCAGACGTTCCAACTTAGGTACCAAGATGTGACAGGTTTTCGATGTCAGAGTAAGGTGTGAGGCAGGTCACCAGGCAGCAATGTCAAAGGAAAGGACCCAGAACTGGGTGAGTGAGGGCATCAAAGAGGAGAGAGACTGAGCTTGGAGGCAGAGCCTTGAGGACTCTAGGCTGTGAAGTCCCATCATGCTCCCACCAGGGGGGAAGCAGTCAGCGTGATCCAGCAGGGGAGCAACCAATAAACCCACAAAAATGTACATGGCAGGGCCAACTTTAAACACTGGCTGGACCCAGACAGCAAAAGCCAGTTTGTGACAGTAACCAGTCTGTTCAGAAATGCCGCATTCCTATCACTTTTCCTCAGGGCTCCAACCCCAGGAGGGTCAAATAAGGCAGCCAGGCAGTGGGGAGGATGTGACAGGGAAAGGAAGGAGTCAATCCACTCTTCACAGCTCTACGTGGGATGGGAGAATTTTTACCTTCAGCTGAAGATAGAAGTATGGATTAATAAACGGATACAATGTTTTGCAACTTAATGATCATAGTACTTTGTTATCTGACTAAAATCAGGAAGGTCATGAGCATTTACTTCATGTGGCATCCAGGGGTAATGGCGGGACCTTCCCCATGGAGAAGGCTTAAGGGGGTGTCAGGATGGAGTGGACAAAAATAAAGTTTCCTGTAACATCACCCATTGCAAGTCCAGTAAAGTGACATTTGCATAGAAAGTGGACATCACTGCCACAGTCACTGAAATAATTAAATCTGTTTCGGCTTTCTTGGGTCACCTGCTCCAATTTCAGAGTCCCAAGCAGAAGCATCTGATTGGCTGAGCTGAGACTTTATGTCCATGCTGCAGCTGAGACTATGTGTGTGTGTGTGTGTGGTATCGGCCCATGTTGCCCACCATACTCTACCTGATGAACGCATCTAAATTAGGGAAAGGGCTCAGAAAGTGGAGGTACAAAAACTGACACGTGTGCTATATATAATGAAAAGCTCTGCATTCTAAACACAGGGGACAGGGGAGAAGGGGAGGATGCCAAGCAAAGGAGGACAACGATCAGATACAAAATAACAGTTTTACTACATGAATGGATCACAGAGAATATTTGTAACTAGAAGTTAGAATATAAACCTTATTCTACAGTCTGTGTTTTCCAACATAAATAAAATTTTAAAAATTGATAAAATATTTGGGCTTAAAAATTAAACAAACTTTAAAATTAAGCAAAATGCCAGAAAACAGGCATTAAAGTATCTTATTGTTATCTAGAACTTTATAGCTTAAAAAGCTCCTTCATGTCTATTTCATTAGCTCTTAACAACACGATGAGATAACTCTCCAGTGTCCGACATGGTGCCTGGCACATGGTAAATGTTTGTTAAATGGATGAAGAAGTAAAGGAATGAATGGGTAAGGAAGAATTAAATCCAGTGCTAAAAGTACAAGCTTTGCAGTTGGTCAGCCTAGTTCAGCATTGCTCCCAGAACTTACTGCAATGGTAGCTTTTTATCTGCGCTGTGCTATACGGTAGCCCCCATAAGCACTATTGACGCTTGAAATATGCTAATGAGACTGAGGAATTGAATTTTAATTTTCTTTCATTTTAATTCTTTTAAATTTAAGTAGCCACGTGCTGCTAATGGCTACAGTACTGGACAGCACAGGTCCAGAGTTCAAATGCCAGCTCTGTTATCTAGCTTCTAACCTGAGCAAACCCCTTCATTTCCCTAAGTCTCATTTCCCCCAAATGTGAAATGTGAAAAATAATGTTCTACTTTACCGGTTGCGATGTTTAAAAGAGCTCTTATGTGTGAAAGGTGAAGTTCATTGGGTTATGACAGGCAAAGCTTCATGCGTGGCAGAAGTTCGACAAACGCAAGGCACCATTTGGATGACTGTGACTCCCACTACCGCTTCTGTTACTGCCACCGCAGACTCAGGATGCTGAGTCTGAGAGGGTGAAGAGCCTGCCCAGGTCACACAGCTAGCGCACGGCGGAGTGGGATTTGCTTCTCCCGTTTTCTCCCCCGCAGTGGCTTGCTCACTACCAAGTGAAACAAGGGCTTTAAATACCCCCTACGGGCACTAAGAATCGTCTGTGCACTGAAAAATGAGTCTTCCATATCTTCTTTGTGCTAAGTATTCAAATTCATGTCATTTCCTCTGGGATTAATAAAACGTCAATTTGTTTAAAAGCATTACTGACTCTATGGTGGCTTTTTGTCACTACATAGATTCTGAATCAACAGATACTAAAAGTACAGCTATTATTATGTGAGGTATCTCAAAAGCTTCTGACATTAAAAAGGCATCCTTGTCCTCTTTGGTTAAGACGTTAACGCTTCCTTGTTAAAAATAAAACATAAGTAAAGAAAGGAAAGACACAGGGTACATGCACATGTACACAGAAGAGTTAAATATCAAGAGGAAATGGCGATGCAAGGGACTCCGTGAATATTCTAGGTACATTTGCTAGAAGCACAAATGACGCTTTCACCGAAGGGGGTTTCCTTAACATCGGTTAATAGAAAAGATTAATGTGTAATTTGCTAAAAGATTCTGCCACAATCAGCAGCTATCATAAATAAAGCTGAGTTTAGTTTTAAAACAGGAATCTTATACATTCGGAAAGTTTGAAATATGCTTTGGAGCAGATTTTGTGAAAGATTGAAGAATTTTAGAAGAGTGGTCCTGAGTGGAATGACTATAACCCAAAAGGTGCCCATCAGGACCAACTGGGATAAGGGAAAAATATACAACTTCTGTATTTACTTTTGACCTTAAAAAAAAAAAAAGAAGTAGCCAAGCTTCACGGATATTTAATATACGCATTATATTACATATTATATTATGTTATATTACATTACATATATGCATTAATATACATGTAGAGGGTGCATATGCAAAATTACTTTCCTAAGAAGACTGCATAATCAAAAATCTTTAGAAATTTTTGTTTCCAAGGATAAGCTCAGGATAAAACTGCAGTATGATATGATTTTTAAAAACAAGCCCCCAGTAGAATTATCTTCGCTATATTAGTTAGTTTTTCCTATGTAACAAACCACCCCAAAATGAGTTGACCTATAACAACAACCATGTTTTACTGTTTAGAACCTGCACACATATCATTTTACTGACGATCTAAGAATACGGGTTCTGAAAACTAACTCATCAGAGGAAGGCTTCACAGAACTGGGATCCTTATACTACGATAAGAGAACATTAATAGAAAAAAAGGGAATATGTGCATTAGACATTTACTATCTCGATTTCTTACAACTTAGATTCTAATACAAATTATGGTGGAGGGAAAAATATTTTGAATGGACGAGCCCTTGAAGCAACAGAAAATAAAGCATTTTTTTTTCTTTTCCCTAATTGATTTTGTAATTACAGAATTCTATGATTTCAGAGTTCCATTTGTGTGGCACAACCGTCGGCTGACATAAAAATTACTGGCAAATTCCAGAGATGTATAGATTCCACACTCGTCAACTTTTCTTATTTTTTCAAAGAATTGGCTTTTTCTTTCTCCCCTTTTAAAAGAAAAACAATATGGTGTCTGTTCCTTTTTCTTTTCCCCTTAACTCAAATTCTATAATTGTATATGAAAAATATGAGCATATCCGAAAATGGATTATGAAGAAAAAGCTTTAGAATAAACAAAAGAAAGATGGAATAAAATGCATGTCCATCACTGCATGAGAAATAGTGTGACAGATGTACAGTTATTCTGCTTAGAGAATGGTGGTGGCTCAGAGCATTGCTGTCCACCTGAAAGGGATATGCGAAATAAAATATATTTTAAAGAAAACCTGTGCAAATGCAGTGTTCCTTCTGGGTACAGCTAGAACAATGTTCTATTCAAATAATTTTATATCTTCTCCTAGAGCTAAAATTTCTGCAAAGTTAAATCAAAAGGCTATCAAAATCTATGCATTGTACAAGAAACTAATCCAATTTATTGTAAGATTTAAAATTAAAAAGATCACGAAGTAAAATAAATTTTAATAAGTAATAGCCTCAAAAAATTTAGACCACTGATACAATTTTTATGTTATGGCTTTTTAACAAACAATCAACCAAGGATGCAATGAAAACAAAACTCTCATGTCCTTCAGAGGCATTTCTGGGAGAATAAGCAGAAATGACTATATATCCTTATTCTAAGAGAATTTTTTAGTCAAGCAGTTAAAACAATTCACTCTGCATGTTCCTTCCCTTTTCTGTGCCCAAAGTTATTTTTTGCTGAGTTGTGCAAAACAGAAAATGGACACTTGCTCTGGCACTGTGACCTTCTCCAGGCCCCTGTCTGCCCTGCCCTGATATTCACCCGTGTGATATAAGCAGCAACCATCCTCCATGCACACGCAACTCGACAGCATGTAAGAGTAAAAACATCTCTCACTCACATCGATGAAGAGTGCCACACTACAAACACATTTCCTTCTTCTGTAAGATAGATGATTAAAAAAAAAAAAGATTGATTCCGATGGGCAACTGCTCAACATTGTTATTTTTCTTTTAGCTATACACATAAACACATCTAATTTTTGTTTTAAAACCAATAGAGCTCATAAATATTAACTGTCTCTATATTTTCTAAAAGAAATCTATAGCTGGTCCATATGTTTTCCAACTAAGACATAGCATAAAAACTCCATGTTTAAAAATGCCATCACCACCACCTCCGTATGTACACACTCACGCACATACACACCTGCTCCAACCCCACACTTATCCACTGATGACTAAACCATTTCAGATACGTTGGTGGGGGACAGGGGGACAGGGGCTGAGGAGGATTTTTTTTTAATGATAGGCATATATAATATTTACCTAACAAGACATTTTGTTCTGTATTTTGTTTTAGCGTGTGGGGGGAAATCAATTGTATTTAGACTTTATATGGCATGGGTTACTCAGTTCACAGCAGAGACACCTGCAGCAAATTAATTTGTTGTAGCACATTAATTATCTCATAGCTTCTATTTAGGCTGCAGCTGTTGCTATTATGTTAATATTTTTTTATCACCACTGTATACAACAGGTTATGGCAATAATAGAAATATCTCCTTTTTTGGCTTCCTCCTCCCTGTCGTTTCCATTTTTCTATGTCAGAAGGGAAGACTGGAAGAAATTTAGGCAAATGAAGCCCCAAAGCGCACTATAATTTTCTATTTCTGAACCGATTTGTAAGAGAATGGGTGACTGAAATTAGCAAAGAATCACCCCACACAAAGATGGCGCGTGCAGAATTTGTGAAAGCGAAAAAGGAGACGAAGGAGAAGCATAAGAGGGACAGAATACTGCAGTGCTGGGGTGGTGAGTGTTTGGATGGGGGCAGGGAAAATGCTGCAGTTTTCATGAAATAATAAGGTGGGGGAAAAAAGGCATACAAAGAGTAGGTTTTTCATTGTTTGTAAAATATAAACACAGATGAATTCTGTCTTTGGTTTGTTCATGCTTTTCACTCTGCACAGCAGGGATGTTCTTAAGAAGTTGCCCTCTGCGAAATTTCACTAAATGGGAACCGTGGACCCTGCATGATGGGATTATAATCACACCAGCCACTCCTTTTACATAATTTTTTGTTTAAGATCCAGTAAGACTCCCTGTTTTTAATATATATAAAGCAATAGACATGCCTATGTCGATAAACTGAGGGTTTGCGTCCCTATTGCCTAGTGCCAGCTAAGACAAAAAAAAAAAAAAACCAACAACAACAAAAAAACGGTGATATCACTTCTACAAATCTCAATGGATTCAAAAACAATATGAAAATTTTGAGCTGACAAGAACATGTCTGCTGCCTGCAGTCCCTGCACTAGCTCACCATGTTGCCTACTAACCGAAAGATCAAAAATTATCGATTTCATGGCGCTTCGTGCTCTGGAAAGAAAGGCTACTTTAAAATTTGCATTGTTTAAGAAATGAGTTAAAAGAAAAGAATCATTTTTTTTTTCCTGAACACTTTGGAATGTGAAAATGGCTTGTTTTAATCTTATTCATGAATTACTATAATTCTATTATTTTTAGCAGCTGGAGTCCAGAAATGATTTTTTTCGATGAATTTAGGATTTTGCCGCAGTCTACATCTGCAGTCCCAGAATCCTCGGGTAAGTTAATCCTTCTTTCGATGGGAAACGCCTTTAACCTTCTTGTGAATGAAATATCTGCAACCATTTTGAAATTTTTAATACAGAGGGGTGTGTGTGTGTGTGTGCGTGTGTGTGTGTGTATGTGTGTGTGTGTGTGTGGTATGTTCGGGGGTATGTCTCCAAAGCATAATTTCTTAGCAATACAGCGGTATTTGTCTTAGTTCTTAGAAACATTGACAAAACATATACCTTTGTGCTCTTTGATTATCATGGATGATGTCTCCATTGCTTCTCCTTCACACTTTTTATGGTAGTCATTTAAATGTACTCCTCTCGTATGGCAAGGACTGTTGTGTCAAACCAATGAAGGCCTGGAGAACACATAACTCCAAGCATGAAGAGTGCTCCTGGCATAGCTGAAGCGGCCATGAATATCACCACCAGCGCTGCTGCCACCGCCACCGCCATGGCCATTGCCTCCCACCACCTTCGCCGCCCCTCCCTTGCTCTGCAGCGCACACCAGATGCGAGCTTTCCACAGTGGCTCTCTGCCGAATTTGCCCAGTGGGTTCCTAGATTACTTCTGTGTGCAAGAATAGCCAACCATGTAGTCTGACAAGAGGTATTTACAACTACTTAGCCTGTTCAGCTGGAAAGAAATCAAGAGATAACACTGAACCCTGAGATGAAGTATTGTAAATCAAAAGTTCCAATCCATAAATAGCCCACTAGGTGAACTGCTAAATGAAAAGCTGATTCTGATTATTGTCCAGTGTTTTCAGATTGTCAAAAGAAATATTTTTAACAGGCATTCTTAGAAAGTCAGGATTTATTGTTTATAAATGCATGGAGTATTACTCAGTCTTACCTTTCTGCTGGGAGAGGATTCTTCCCAAGGAGATTGAGATATAGAGTCTAGAGGAGACCACACCCTCCTTTCACCGTTTGCTACTGTTTCTGTTTACTTTCAAGTAGGGTTGATTAACGATTACAATTATATATTAATTTAAGGTACCTAATCAAAAGGAGCCAATCATCCATTTCCCTCTAAAGGAAGCTCGTTGTCTTAGTGCTCAATGAATGTTTAATAGATTTGATAGAGTTAACTATGCAAAAAGTGAACGGGCCTTCTTTAAAGTGTAGGCTGGATTAATGTGGAAAAACAATCTGGGCATTTATTTCTTCGCCTAAAGGTGATTCGGCAGCATGCATTTTAGTGAAGGGACGCTTTACGTTCAGGTTCCATGCAGCCACTACTTGATATACCAATGGTCTGATATCATGACAAGTAATGCTTCCTCTGTTAAAACAGCTGGAGATATTGTTGGTTTCTAGGAATACGGTCTGAAATTTACAATTATTTGTCTTTTGCAGTTTCACAAAATGGATTAACTTATGTCAAACACAACTGGTTGGCTCTATAGGAAAAGGTGTAAAAGGATAACCAAGTATTTTTTAGGAGATATATTCCTCAAGGTCAACTTTTAAGAATCATTTTTACAAAAATCATTTATTTCACCAACTCATCAGGTATTTTGATGTTTGAATTTCTCATTGGATTAATGTTAATATTTCTCTTCATTTCACAGAAGGTATTCATCTAATATTTTTTGGTGAGACGATCAGAACAATTTGGTCTTTGAGAGAAGCAAATAAAAATTCTGAACAATGTTAAATTCAACTAATTTGTTTTAATGCTAGACACCCAGTAATTCCACAGTATACTTAAATTTGATGGGGAAAACAGCTTGCTGCATTGATGCAAATTTTAGATTTTCTTTAATAATGTGTTTGCTTGAAGTATTACTAGAGATTTAAAAATCTTAATTCTAAATTTAGATTAAGATATTTGCATTATAGAAAAATGATTCAATTATTTTGACACATAAATAGAATATGAATGTAGAAGTTTTTATTCTGTAGATGTTCTAATAGTGCAAATATTTCTTAACCAGTTTTAACGGTGTGCCTTATTTAGCCAAAAAAAAAAAAAACACCCTGAAGTACAAAATATTGAACATTAAAAAAGGAAACATCATACAAAAAAAAATCCTGTAAATACTGATTAATCAGTCATCTGATTTCAAATGTATGATTTTTGTATTTTAAGGAAGACAATTGTGTATTCCTTAATTCCGTGTATGAGACTTGAAATTGAGGATCAGTACCTGGAAACGCTATTTACGCTTTGAAAACGTTTATATTAGAAACACTGCTTTGATGAAATTCCTTTTTCTGCTCAATCTCTTTGAATTATGAGCAGCCCAGTTAACCACAACCACCCACACTTAATTCTACAGAATTACTAGTAAAGATACATATGCGAAAGTCATTCTAGACAATGGATCTCAGTGAAAATCATCTTAGTGTGTGGACTTTTTCCACTGCAGGGGCCCCAAGTGCTATGATGATAGCAGTTGACATTACCACTGTATATAACAAAATACCTTTAAGACACACACACACATACACACAAAAGAATTATTTAAAGAACATGTTCTCCCTGCGGCATTAGCTATGCCTAAAACTACATATCCCACTCCCTAAGTGAATGAGGAAGTAGGTTTCCTGCCCGTACCTATGTATAAAGACCAACTGTTTGCATGCATTAATTACAGGGATAAAAGCCTCGAGATTAACTTTCACCGTTGCGTTTTGTACTCTCCCCATTGTTTTGGAGAAAAAATAAGCATAAAACAACAGACTGGAGAAAGCGAATCGATCATAATTGTTTCGGCTTTGACAAATGCCAATCTGGCTGGATTACAATGGAGATGTTTCCAAGGGAAATGAAGACCCAACTTCAGCCTATTAAAACGAATTAGAAAACGTTTTTGTAGAAAATCAGTTAAAAAAAATTAAAAGCTGCCTAATCGGTAGCTCCTTCCATAAACAACATAGTCGAGTTTCTCAAATAAGTAATACGGTAGAAAAGCACTTCCTACAAAGAACCTCCCCCAAATCTGTTGATACTTAGTAGCACGGTGGAACGAGATAGAAACGGACTCTGTGGGAAGTAACCTGACAGGGCTCTACAGCGAATCCATTTCCATCAGTCGTTTGTTCACAGTAGGGTACTCAGAACGACTTGTTGAATTGCGGGCTAGGCGCCCATCCTAACGAGAGTTCACAGCCCTCGAGAGTGGGGACCGGGCGGCTCCGCCCGGTAGTTCACTTCTAGATTCAGGCTGAGCAGCCGCTTGGGATGCGGGACCCGAGAGTCGGACAGTGGGGGACTTTGGGGTGGTGTGGGCTCGGCTGGGAGCCACGTCCTGCAGGCGGGGTGCGGCCCAGACCGCCACGACGGCGGACGCTCTAACCCGCC
>NW_006437746.1:1103145-1104196 GCF_000325575.1 Pteropus alecto
GGAGGGACCCTGCGCCTCGGGATGCGCCGGGGCCGGGGGCGGGCTGGGGACCGAGGGCTCCGCCTTCCCAGCGGGGAGTTGGGGTACGGGCGCTGGGCCTGGGACGCCACCCTAGCTTCCATCTGCCGTGGGGATAGGGCCGGTGGACTTTTTCCTCCAGATTTCCTCCTTTCTTAAGGACGAATTGTTAGAATTCTTAGGAGAATTGTTAGTTGTTGGGGTTTTTTTTTTTTTTTAAATGCCCTGCCCATGGAGGGCTCCGCCTTCCCAGCGGGGAGTTGGGGTACGGGCGCTGGGCCTGGGACGCCACCCTAGCTTCCATCTGCCGTGGGGATAGGGCCGGTGGACTTTTTCCTCCAGATTTCCTCCTTTCTTAAGGACGAATTGTTAGAATTCTTAGGAGAATTGTTAGTTGTTGGGGTTTTTTTTTTTTTTTAAATGCCCTGCCCATGTGAGTTTGGCGCTGGCGCTTGTTTCAATCCAAGCAACTTTACACCTTGGAGAAACTGTGCGGTGCGTCAGTAGGATCTGCACATACAAAATCCGTGTCTTGCGTCTGTATTTTCTTGCGCCGTGCAGGTGAGTGAGAGCGGCGTGCGATGTACTGGGTGGGAGTCTTCTGAGGGGCTCGATGGCAGTAGGTGTGAGACCGTAGTAAAAATAAGGGCGGAGGCGACCGCCTTACTTACTGTTTCTTAGCAAGTGAACCGCGCGGGGTTTTCAGCTTCTGCTTGGAGAATGTCGTTCGTAGAAATTATTCATTTAATTTTATGGTAGCGAAACTCGATTTTCCGAGCACGTTTGGTTTTCACTGGAGTGAATTCCCTCGCTTCGAAATCGACCCAAGTGAAATTCAAGCATTGCAACTTTTCATTGTTTTGCCTCGGGAGAGGACTTTGAACAGAGACTTTGGAAGTTAAGTTCTCACAGCCCGCCTCCGAATCCGCTAAACTCGAAAGCTTTGGCAGTTGAGTGTAGTTGTTTCCTTCGTTTTCTGTTCCCTTTCGGAGGGAGCATTGTCTCATACTCTATCTTCCAGACATCTGTGGTC
>NW_006437746.1:1104216-1148614 GCF_000325575.1 Pteropus alecto
TTGTAAGTGGTGAATGGAGAGAGACCGGCCTGCTGGTATGCAGAGGTCGGCTAAAGGAAATCGAGGAGTGGTTTTAGTGAAATGAGAGCTTTGTGTCATGAATAGTGGTGGCTTAGACTAGACATCAACTTGAAGAGACGGCTGTCCTTTGATACAGTCTAGGCTAATGTGTTTTCGGATCGCTAAGTTATTAAGTATTTTGTCTGGAATTTAGGAAGCCGTTTCATTATTGCCACTTGGTGAATATTCAGTACCCTCATATCTTCATTTTACCTAACTAGTCGTCTTTCTAGGAAAAATTAGACATAGCTTGAACTGTTACTTGCGTAACGCTGCTGTTTTAGTATCCGCTTAATTTAGTGACTTCAATATACTTCGGAGGCTTTTTTTTTCTTTCTTTCTTTTTTTGGTCTGAGCTAAGGCTGCAGCTACATTTATTTCACTTTCACATTTAAACCTATAAAATCTCTGGATTAGAAAAAGTTACCATTAAGGTTTGTTTAATAACATCCTTTCACAAAATTTGATTAATTTGCATCCAGTATTCATCACTTTGACCTAGTCTTTGTTCTGAAGGCCACGTACAAGGACAAGGCCCTAAAGTGATTGCAAAAGTAACTTGAAAATCTTGCAGAAGGCTTTTCTAAAGGATTAAAGGAATGCTGAGACTATTTAAGTCTGAGGTCCTTGAGGGGGAAATAAAAAACTGCACGAGAAAGTTTGGTATAGCATGTAATTTAGAGTCCTTGTAGAGTCCCAGGCCTGAGATTCTCCCAGAGGCAAGAAAAGTCATTTTAAAGAGCTTTCAGGAAAAACCAAGTTTTTAAAAATGTGGTGGCTAATAAAAATTTTGAAGCATTTAGCAGTATTCATGTGTCAAGAAGCTTTCAGGAGTTTTCTTTCTTTTGAACGAATTATTTGACTACTTCTTTACTAAGATTATTATGTAGGAAACTATATATTCCAGCATTAAAACTTAACTGCGAATCGAGCTTCCTGCTATTAACTAGTGATGACTGAAATAAAAATTGTCTGTATACATGAATTTTTGTTTTCCCTGGTCAGCAAATTTTTCTGAAGATATTTTGAGGTGTGCTTAGGAAAATTATCTTCAGTTATCCTTTTTTTTTGTTGGGAGGGATGAGAAGAGGAGCGTAAGCATTATTGAAACTAGAGATGTGAAGAATTTAAAAGTTTGAATATAGCTCTTTTGTAAGTTATAAGTAGCAATGAAATCAAAACCCCAGAAATGGATTCTATAAGTATACTAAGTCAGTTGAAACTTTGCTGTTATTGAGATGAAACAATACATCTCTCCACAGTTTTTTTTCTCTCCTGGTTTACTGATTGCTGATCATCAATAATTATTAGATGAATAGGTGGTTAAGTTTTAAAGTTTGTACTTTGAGCTTGATTGGAAGCATGCATTATTGCTAAGCGGGATCAGAAAGGATAAATGCTTTTAGGTCTGATAAGTATTGGCAACTTTTTGTATGCTACATATTGACTTGTGACTTTGTTTTTGAAAACAGTTGTATTGACTTAGCTGTTTTCTTGTAACCCTTTTTTTGTTGGAAATACAATATCTTGTTGAAACAGCTTAACTAAACCAAAATTTTATACCATAAAAGTAAATAGTAAACATAGACTAGGAACTGCTTCTTAGTCCTGAGGATGTAGGCTGTTGCCTCTCGTTACCCTCATTAAGAGGATACTGCTTTGCACAATCAGTTCCCATTCTTTAACAGACTATTGTTTATGCAATATTGTACTAATTATGAGTGTGATAGATAACTAGGCTAATAGGCTAAAATAAATATATGCTTCTTAGCTTCTATGAAAGGAAAATATGTGATTTGTGTTGCTCGAAAATGAGTGGGAGTTACCTCATATCGTTTTTCATCACTTAAACCCAGGAGAAAGTCCTTCATTTCCTCTATTTACTTAAGAATGCTTCTTTTGTGTTTCGTGCAAGACTGAGCTTGACTTGGGTTTGAAACCTAGATCCCTCTGTTGAGGCCTGAACCCTCCTATCCTTGAAGTATGTTTATAATCTGCTTTCTCCTGAAGGAAAAAAGCTCTTAAAAAGAAAGTCAGTGACATTAGGACCCCCTTTTTAGAGTTTAACTACTTTTTTTCAATTTTTTAATTGTGGGCATCTTTTAAGAGACGTTCTCACTCCCAAAGTCTTTCTCAAACCTGATGCAGCAGAGAATAGTGTTAGGGCATGTTTTTATTGCCTGCTTTGGTCATGTTGAGTGCCCTCCAGTGGATATAATGTAATGCTTGTGATTTTTTTCCCCCTAGCAAATTTGTGTGGAATACATTTATAAATAGTCCTGATGAAAAAGCATCTATTAGAAACCTTTTGAATTCTAGAATAATCGATTCATATCAATACTGCTAATTAAAAGGTCGGCTTGAGAAAATGTCATTTCAACCAATATTTGCAGGAGAAAGGTCAAAGTAAAATTAGGGATTAAATTTTTATTTGTCACTTTAAATAGGCAATTCTGCTTAAATATAATGACAAATCAAAAACAAAGTAATTGGGGGATAAAAAATTATAATGTTTAGCCATATTAATGAATTACAGAAGCTAAAATTCTCAGAAAAAGTTACTGAATAAATGAATTGTCAATTTGTTTAAAATCAGTTACAGTAAAACGAGTAAATGCTCAGCTCAGTTATATTATTAAGGTATATTATGTCTGTGTTAGACTCTAGATAGAAACAAAGCTGGTAGTTGAGTCAGTGTTTTGAATTCTAGAATGTATTGCTCTAGTTACCATAGGGCCTCATTTGTATAGAGTTGTGGGCTATTGTGCATTACAGTAATATTTTGCTGTAATTTAAATTTTTCAATAAAAACCTTTAACCATGCTCTTCTGTTAAAGTTGTTGCTATTTCTATTAAGTAACTTTTTTTTTTTTTTTTTTGAAAATACTAGTTTCAAATTACATTCTGATTAGTAACAGGAATGAGCCTATTCTAATATATTAGCTTTTGGAAGTCAAATGGTCATTTTATTGAAAATTCTCAGTTTAGATTTTTTTTTTTAACAGGAAGGCAAGAATGCCTCAATTGTTTTATAGAAATGGTTATTTCAGAATGGATTGTGTTTCTTCATAAAGGATCATATTTGGAATTAGTAATGTCTAAGTTGATGCAGCATTTACTGTCTCTAAGTCAAATAGCTTCTCTTCTGATTTTCCAAGATTTTTATGAGATATGAGAATAGATTTGAAATTTCTTTATAAAATTTTGTACATATAACTTATTTAAAAAATTATATCTATTAGGGACTTAATTTATCTTTTGAAATTGGCTACTTCATTAACATAGCATACAACAGTTTGACATTCAAGATAACTGACTAAAAAGTAAGATTGCTTTCACAAACCATACAGGGCTTGGTCTTACATTACAGTGGGAATGGCTACTCAGTGTCTCCAGGGCCAGGCAGGTATGGGGTTACCGGGGCTCTGTGAACTACTACAAATTGGAAGTACACGGAAGCACATGTCCCATTGAAGCAGCCCGTCTTTGGCAGCTCCACCATTATGTGGAGATACAGTTTCTGTTGCCACATCATCTGATTTTATTTTCCTTAAGAGAAGCAGGAAATCCAAATTAATGTGCATCCCTTGATTTGCACATGTTGGTGAATGAAATTCACGTTTTAAGACACCATGCAGCACAAATTAAATACACCTATTGGCAGGATACTGCCAGTTTGTAACATCTTGCAATAGTTCCATTTGGAGTAGTTTTAAAATGATGACGATTCTGCTAAATGACTGAAGATAATATAGTCTGTGGATTTATATAACTTAGGAAATAAGATCGTTAAGACTATTAGGTTCATGTTTAGGCATTTGGAAAGTGTCTTGTATCAGTTGATTATAGATTAGAAACTTAAAAGCAGGTTCATATTAACTTCTTTGTGAAATCCGGGAAAACCACACTTTCAGGTTTAGGAGATAAGTTGATTTGAGTCAGGGAAAAGAAGGAGAATTGACTTGTTCATTACTTGATCTTAAGTATAGTCTTGTTTAAAGTATTTTTTTAAAGCAGTCTCAAACTTAAAATGCTGGACAAATTCTGGCTCTGTATACACAATCATGTCTGCCTGAACTTATATTGCTGTCTTAAATCATGTCCTGGTTTTCAGCCGAAGTCTGCGTTTCTAAGACCAACTATTATCAGACTAGATCCAAAAGTTAAAAGCAAAGTTTAGTAATGAAGAAAAATTAATTGAATATAGTTTTGCTTAATGGCATACTGCTGTTTGGTCAGAATAAATTGATGAAGGCAATTCAATAGATTTTGGTTAAATCTATTTAACCAAAATAAATTAAATAGATTCGATTAAATCTGTTTTGCTGCTAGGGCAAAGTTTTTCATTTCCAGAGTTTGCAAAGTTGAGTGTTTAGTGAGTGTTGAGACTACATTTTTAAATGGCAAACTGCAAGCTGAAAACGCAAACCATAGGCCAACACTGGTTTTAAGAAGCATCATCTGAAACTAGTGCTGCAGGCAGCAGTTATTTTTATGGTGTAGAATGCAAGCAAAACTGATCAGTGGACTTCACTTGAAATATCCTAGAAATTTCCTGCTTTTTTTGAACTTCTTGAAAAGGCTTTTTTTTTTTTTTTTTTTTTTGGTAACAGTTTGAAAAGTGTGAACAGCTGGGTGATGCTGGGGTGAAACAGCGTTATAGTATTTGTTTCGTCTCTTTATAGTATTTATTTCTGTCTCTTAATTTCTTTATTAATCTGATTTTACTTGTGATTTCATAATTCATATATTGCTGGACTGATATTTTCCTTTTAACTGATTTGTAACAGGTGATGGGGGAGATGATGTTTTTTACTTTTCTTTCAAGTTCATCAGTCCTCATGGCAGACAAACCATATCTGTGATTAGTAAAAATTATCTTACATGCTGGTAGCTGGCTTGACTGGGAAGTAAAAGATGTGCAAAAGCTGAAGGGTTAGTTTAATAAAGTTTATTAACAGGGTTTATGATAGTTGAATTAATTGTGATATCTGTACATATACACACACTTTGTTGTACATTATCCATATAAAATATGAAAAGTTAGATTTACTGCAAAATTTCTTGGGAGTGCAATTTAAAGATAAATGATTGCAGTAATTTACTGCACTGAGGGGCGGTGGTTGCAAACTGCTCCCCCCCTTTTAAGTATAATTAAGTGGTTTGGGGGTAAGGATATAGGGAGTGAGTCTGTCTTTGAAGTTTTCCATATACTAGATGAATGCCACATGTATAAGGGAGGAACAAGGGTTTCTTGGAAATATTTTTCAATCCAACTAACTATGGAGGTTTCCAAGTGGAATTCCATTCCCAGTGTAGAAAGTGCTGACGTGGTCTCTTGAATTCTTTTCTGAGTTACTGAAAGACTGCAGCAATGTCAAACATTATTTTTCTTAATAGTTTGTTTAGATGCAAAAGTAGACACCGAGTGTTGTGTAGGAAACATAGTATGCTGACATAGCACTATTTAAATAGATTTATAATGCCTGTTTTCTGGCATTTTGCTTAATTTTGAAGTTTGTTTAATTTTTAAGCCCAAATATTTTATTAATTTTTAAATTTTTGTTTATGTTGGAAAACACAGACTGTGGAATAAGGTTTATATTCTAACTTCTAGTTACAAATATTCTCTGTGATCCATTCATGTAGTAAAACTGTTATTTTGTATCTGATAGTTGTCCTCAGTAGGTCACTGTTTCCTCCCTTAATTCTACTGTCATTTCTCTTGGGTCCTGAATCAGAGTGCTAGCCATTCTATTCCTTGTAAAATAAGAACTAAGAGGCTAGAAAATATTAAGAGATTAAATTCCTAGAATACCAGAAGATTGGGGGTCACTTCTTAGGCAGAGTAATGATAGTTAAAATGGTATTGCTGGTTAGTGTAAGCTGGAAAATAATACAGTCGGATCTTTTTTGTAAGAATACTTAGTAATAATGCTTAAAGAATGCCCTGATTGTATGCTAAAGGACCAAAGATTTCTCCTATTGCCATTATGCCTGAGGTCATATTACATTTCTCTAGAAAGGTCTAAGACAGGAAGACTTTTTGCTCCTCAAACTAGTCCCTTCCCCCCCATCAGAAGCTAAGCAGCAGTAACTCCTTCACTTTATACTCAGTATGCATCGAGGGTCCATCTTTATAATGGAGGAAGAATTAGATTCTGGTAAGAGGCCAGTCCTGACAGTGTATGTTTTCAAGGATTTTGTTCCCTTAGTTATACCTTGCTCTTCTGTATTCCCCTTATCCTTTCCAGATTCTAATCCCATTGCTTTTTTGGTCTCTATCTCCCACCTTTTATCATTCCCGGAATCATTCTCATTGTGCCTTCTAGAACTCATAGTAATCAGCAAATCCCTTTTATTCTCAGTCTGTTCTGGGAATGTTCTGTTCTTTTTCTCACTCCAACTGTAACCTAGCCTCTCCCCTGATAATGCTACTTCCCTTTTTGCTCTCTCAAGTGGCACATGTGTTCTCTTCCTGCACACCTTTTACTGCAAAAAAATATTTTTCCTTCCTTATTGCTACTTCTTGACCATTCCTTTCCAGAATTTCAAGCTTTGACTCTCATGTATAGCACGCACTCCCCCTGTGTTTCAACCATCCACCACCTATCCTGGGTCCTTCCCCTCCTTTCTTGAACACATTAGCTCCTGGCTCACTGTCTTCTTTATTTCTATTATAATTCATGGTTCTTGGTGATATCAGTGTCTGTGTAGAGCAGCCTTACAGAATGTCATCTGGCCTTTGAACTGTTTGTTACCAGTATAAATTGCTATAAGGAGTTTGCCAGCATTTAAATAACTAAGTTCACTTTTAGTTCAGCTGACTTTTTTTGTAGCAAGACTTTTTGATGAAAGAAACAGTATGTTGATTTATAGTATGGCACAAACTCATTAGATTGTTGTGGTCTGGCATACTAAGTAACATGTAGAGGATGCTTCCAATATTCTGGCCTCTTAATTTCTTGATTTCTTTTCCAGTGATCTTACTTTTCTCTCTAATTCAGCCACACATTCCCATTGTCGTATCCTAGAATACTTTTTCTTTCGCTAATAACTACTCTCCTCCCTAGTCTCATTTCAAGTGTCTCACTCTCATTCCTCTAGTAAATACTTCAGTTCCGACAGCCCTTCAGTCCCACTGGGACCTGCAATCTATATGTCCATCTAAGCTTTTCAGTACCCTCACCCTTCTACACAGCTGAAATTTCATGTTGAATCATAATCATTTTCTCATATACACTCTCAACAGCCTCGTTCCTCCGTTGCTTCATACCCACTGGTCCTGGGCTGTTAATTCACCCTCCTTTATGACTGTTTACTTTTTCTTCTCAAACCTTCCAACACCTCTTCCCCCATTCTCTCATCTAATGCCACTGCTTTCTATTTCACTAAGCACATCAAATAATTGGAAGAATTCCTGCACATCCCTATATCTGTTTGTGACTGTGCCCTTTACCTTCTCTGTCACTACCGATGAAATGTAGTGTTCCACGTTACAATCAATTAATTTGTGCACTAGATCCCATCCTTTCTTGCTGTCAAGAATATTACCCTGTCATTTCCCCTTCTCTCACATCATTGATTTTTCCTTCTCTACTGGCTCTCCGAGCATGTAAACATGAAAATCTCTTCTTTATGTCTCCTCTTTCACCCAACAAAACACCTTAAAACAATTGCTTATATGCACTCTCTCCCCTTTCCTGTTGAACCCCTATCAGTGACTACATTATAAATTGCCAGCCCTCATCTCAGTCAGCCTGTTAGTAGCATCTGGCACAGTTGCATGAAACACTTTTTCACTTGGTTTCTATGCCACCATGTCTGCTAGCACATTTTCTTCCTACCTCTCTAGCGGTTTCTTCTTAGTCTCCTTTGTTTTTTCTGTCATCTCTCTGACCTCTTCTTTGGAGTGAGTGAAAGCTTAGTCCTTGAGCCTCCCCTTTTTCATTGTCTAAATACACTTCAGTTGCTTCCTTTGCTTTTTCTGTCATCTCTCTGACCTCTTCGTTTGGGTGGCTGAAAGCTTAGTCCTTGGACCTCTCCTTTTTTATTTTCTAAATACACTTTAGTATCCTAGCTTTAAACAAATAGTATTTAACCTTCTTGCTATTTCTAAATTATCTCTAGCCTGAATTTCTCCCCTGAACTCTATATCCTAATATCGAACTAGTTTTTCAACATTTTGGATGTCTTAAGAAGTACCTCAAACTTAATATGTCTAAAACTGAATTCCCAATTTCCCCTAAAGCTGCTTCTTAGTCTTTCCTATGCGCTTAATGCACCCCCTTTTTCCACTTAAATTAAAACCATGCTGTTCTTGACTCACCTTTCTTTCACACCCTCTATCTAAACCCTGTCTGCAAATTGTGTCTGCTCTCCCTTTAAAATATACCTGCAGTCTTAACTATTTCTCATCATAGCCATGCCATCTTAATCTTTTGCTAGGATTATTGCAAAGACCTTCTAACTGGTCTCCGTGCTTTCACCTTTGTTCCCTTTAAATGTATTTATCAATACAGTACCAGGGCAGTCCTTTTAAAACATTAAGTCATGTAACTTTACTGTTCAGAAACCTCCAGGGCTTACTGTCTCATTCAGTAGAAGCACAGGCTCCTATGTCTTCAGACCATTGTCTTCATTCGCTACTACTCTTCTTTTCTCCACCCATGCTGGCCTTTTTGTTTTTCCTCCAGTTGATCAAGCATACTCTTTGTACATATTGTGGCTTGCTTCTTCACCTCCTTCAGGCTTTTCCTTGCCATCGTGTCCACTAAAATCATAGTCCTTCCTCAACTTCCTATCTCCTTTTCGGCTTTCTCCTTAGCCCTCATTACTGTCTAACACAATAGATATTTTACTTTTTTTCCCCTCTTAGCCTCCTAGAACATAAGCTCCAGGAAGACAGGGATTTTTGTCTGTTTACTTCACTGCTTTCGTCCCAGTCTCTGGAATCATGGTACATAGTAGTTGATAAAGTAAATGTGTTGAGTGAATGACTTAACTCTTATCACCTCATTTTGGATCATTCCCAATAGCATACAGATATATTCCAGTCCTTTGCAGAGGTGGTTTCCTTCTCGTCATTTATGACTCATGTCACACATCACTTCTACACTGAGGTCTTCATGTTCACCCAGTTTTACTTTATCATACTGTCCTTTTTTTTTTGGCACTTAATCATTCTTTGAAATAACGTTTGTTTACTTGCTTGTTCTTTGCTCCTCTCAGGGTCTTCTCCTGATTTTATATCCCTGGTACTCAGAACAGTGTCTGGAAGTTATAGGTGCTCAATAAATTTTGATGAATCAGTGAATATTCTCGAGTTGGACAGCTTTTGTTTCCCTCAAGCTAATGCTCCATTTATTTCTCTGTTCCCTTTCACAGCCTGACAAAGATATCCTGTGGACATGGTCTCCCTGCTTTCTTTCTTGCCTCCTTTCAGTTTTTTCCATCATAGCCTTTTAAAAACTCAAATGGGATTTTGTTGCTCACCTGCTTGGAACCTTTCATGGACTTCCAGTGGCACTTAGGATGAAAATGCATTCCTTACCAAAGCCTGGAGAGCGAGCCCTGCAGATCTAGCTGTTTATTTTCAGCCTCATCTCGTTGCACTTGTCCTTTCCCACTATAAACGAATCTCTCTCAAGGTTTAGTTGTTAAAAGATGATTAGGCCTTTTATGATTCTAGACTTTTGCACATGTTATTTCTTGTTTCTGGAATGTACCTGCTCTGCTCATTGCATGCTGGCTCTTTTATGTCCTTTTCATGTCTCAGCTTGAAGGTTACCCTCAAGAAGCTGTGGCCACTCTCAGTCCACTTCTTCTTGTTCTTGTGTCGGTCCACTCTCATCTCCTACTTATTTAGTTACCCGCTTATCGTTCTTTGTATTTGTTTATTCAGTTGTCTGTCTCCTTATCAGGAATACGAGGACCATTTCTGTTTTAATCGCCACTATATACCCAGAAGCCATTATACCTTCTGGCATATAGCAGTTGCGTAAAAATTTGTTGAATAAATGAATGAAATCTATACATACATTACATTTATGCTATTGGAATTGCTGTGTCATGGAACTATTGAGTAAATGAAAGAATTGTGAGAAAGCTTTCTCATGGAACAGAAAATCTCTTGATTAACATCACAATTTTGTGAATTGAGAAAACAACATAATATCACCAATGGGGCATTCGTATATAGCTCCAGGTTATGACTCATTTATCCGTGTGTTGTTGGACTCAAAATAGAGCAGATTTAGAGCTGTTTCTTGAAGTTCTTTGTATTGAGATAACGAAGCATTCACATTTTGAAAATAAATGCTTCCTAGCTCTCTTTACTTTCTGTAGTAGTCCGTTATTCTTTCTGAATATAAGAGAGCCTCATAATTATGAGACTTATGACTATGGTGAGGCTGTAAAGGCTGCAAAATGTCCTGTTTGGGAGAGTAACATAAACTTGATATGCATGGTGGGGGCAGAAGTCTGCTAAAGAAAGTAAAACTATGTTGTCTTAATGAGTAAATTCTTCTCAAGGAGCTGGTTGCTTTGTGGAGCCAGGTTTGTTTTGTTTGTTCTTAGGTTACTGACTGTTACACATAGATTTGAATCATATAGTTTATCTACAGCTGTAGACCTTTGCTGGGGCCGTGTCAACAACCTGTATTACACTTTAAATAAAAAAATACAATGCCAGCGTCCTACCCCAGACATACTGATAGAAACCATGGGGATGGAACCTACTCATCTGTATTTTTTAAAGTTCAAGGTTAGAACTGTTGGAAGAATCAGGTTGCCGGTTTAAAGGGTTCTTCGAGCAAACTCGAAAAGCTTTATAGTAAAGAAAGATTTTTAAAGGCACTTACACAGACTAGTCTCCCTTATCTGTGGTTTTGCTGTCTTCAGTTTCAGTTACCTGCAGTCATCACCATCCAAAAATATTAAATGGAAAATTCAGGAAATGAGAAATGTGTAAGTTTTAAATTGCACACCCTTGCTCCATCCTGCCCAAGATGTGAATCGTCTCTTTGTCCAGTATGTTTACTCTGTATATGCTACTTGCCTGTTAGTAGCCATTTCAGTTATCCGATGGACTCAGTATCACAGCGCTTGTGCTAAAGTACCTTATTTAATAATGGCCCCAGAGCACAAGAGTAGTGATGCTGGCACTTCAGACATGCCAAAGAGAAGCTGTAAAGTGTTTCCTTTAAGTGAAAAAAGGTGGAAGTTCTTGACTTAATAAAGAAAAAAAATCATATGCTGATGTTGCTAGGATCTGTGGTGAGGACGAATCTTATATCCGTGAAATTGTAAAGAAGGAAAAAGAAATTTGTGCTGGTATTGCTGTTGCACCTCAAACTCCAAAAGTTAGGGCCATAGTGCGTGGTAAGTGCTTAGTTAAGATGGAAAAGACGTAACTTTGCTTTTGGAAGACATAAACAGAAAGCCTGTTCTGATAGATGGCAACGTGCTGCTCCAGAAAGCGTTGAGTCGATACGAAGACTTCAGCAAGGGGTCCCCTGAAACCAGTGACTCCACGCCATGAATAGGTTTGGACCGAAACTATAAAAATAACTGGAGAGGCTGCGTCTGCTGATGAAGAAGCTGCTGCCACATTTCCGGCAGAGTTGAGGAAGTGGATTGGGATTTGGTAACTGTCTGGTTTCAGACATCCACTGGGGATCTTGTAACTTATCTGTGGATAAGGAGGTTGGGGGCGGATTCTAGTTTAGCACATACCTGGTCTTAATGGCCTGAAATGTTTTTCCCAAATAGATGGTCTTATAGCTTTCATGTGCCATTTGGTCCAGGTTTGTTTTTCACAGAACCTGTTTTTGAAAATACTGTAGAAAAAAAAAAAATGGGTCACCTCTTTTAGTAACCTGTACACCCACTTAAATCCCTTTCGGTTACTGGTCTTTACATTTAGGTTTAATGTGCTTAATTAAAATGTAAACTCACTGGTCTTTGGTTTGTTATCAGTGAAAGGATGTAATAAATAAATCGAGGTGTTGGCCAGCTGTTGCTGGACACCAGTTTTTGTATGGCCTGAGAACTAAGAATATCTTTTACATTTTTTAATGGCTGATAAAATATCGAAGGATAATGTCTCATGACGCGTGAAACTATATGAAATTCAAATTTGCAATTTCCATGAATAAAGTTTTATTGGAACAAAGCCACATTCATTAGTGTGCATGTTGTCTGGCCGCTTTTGTACTACAGTAGCAGAGCTTATTTATGGTCTACGAAGCTTAAAATATTTATCATCTGTCTCTTTACAGATAAAGTTTCCTGACCTCTGTTAGATGAGATATATCTTCCTAAATGAATCCTTCATGTTCCTAAAGGCACTTAAAGAAGGCTCTTAGGTTCTGTGTAATTGTTGGTGGCTATCTAAGCCCCCGTGTTCCATTTTATTTGTTCTACTTGTCTACTTTTTACACATTTTTCTTTTTGGCACATTCAATCCATCAAATATTTAAGTGCTCAATATGTGCTAAGCACTTTGGAAACAGTGAGGAAGTAAAGGTATAGTCCCAGCCGTCACAGAGTTCACTCACTGAGTTTTTAAAATTGCCTTTTTTCTTTTTCTTTTCTTAAGGTCAGTGTGCTTGGTATGATGAGGATGGGAGACTTTTGTAACAAGCGGAGAAGAAGGTTATTGTGGAATATAAAACAACGTATTACTCCTAGAGATCATTGAGTTTTTTTGCCATTAATTCTGCCTATAGCCTGAACCTAGAGATTAACATCTAGATACATTCTTGAAATAAAACCTTCCTTGGCAAAATATCCTCACGTTTGAAAATTCTGCATTTTTTGTCAGCAGTAGTGCTGTGTGTAGCTAGGCAAAAAGTCCAAGTATGGAGTATGCAGTGATTCAAATATAAGGAATAGAATAGATATAGATATAGATATATATTTTTCACCGTGGTCACTGATCAGAGAATGTAGTTCTTTAGTATTACATATGGAAACTTTTATCTAAAAACTACTGACTCTTCTCTTGGATTTATCTGCAACATTGACTTAAATACTAATTTTCTATAAATTTGAGGTGGTGGTAGGTATTTGATTAAAAGGGCACATGACCGAACTACATAGACCTGGATTTTAATTTTAACTGAGCAGTTTATTAGCTATACTCATGTATATTATATACTCAATATTAACTGCTGCTAGTCAGTTTTTTTCATTTGATAATTTGGGAAATGTTTGTGAGATTGCTGGAAAGATTCAGTGAGAACATTAGAACTAAAGTTGCTAGGCATTTAATTATGCTACCTTATTAAGTATGTCAAGGGCAAAATTAGACGTTTACCCGATACTACAAAGCAACATCCTAAAATTATGCTGTAAAAGATTATACTATTTAATCAGAAGCCTGGCATTACTTTGTGATGCAGTTGATTCTTAGAATACTGCCACTTTAATAGAATAAGAACAGAATGAAAATCTATTAAATTACTAAAAAGGAAATTTCTCGCTATAATTAAATACAATGACCTTTGTCTAAATATCAAAAGAAATGCAATAAGTTTTATTTCACTTTTAAAAAACATTAGTTATTTTTCTAAAGAATATGTCTTTTTTCTTTTATTTATTTTTTTAGCAATTTGTTTTTGCCTTGAGATACTAATCGCTGGCTGAGTGATTTTCACATTTCTTTGACAGAGTCCATTTTTATAGGCCACCTAGCTTTTATGCTTAGATACATTTCCTTAATGCTGTATATCAGTGTCTAGCTAACATGTAGTGGGGCTAAATGATGTAAGATATTTTCTTGAACAAGTATTTCTGATATCTGACAGATTCTGTATAGTTCTGCAAATGTATGCAGTGTCTTTAAAAGTATGCAGATGCTTTGCATATTAAATAAATGTTGAATAATTTTTCATTGTACTTTTTTTCATTCTTTATAATGGCTACATAGTAATCCACTACGCCCTCTCACCTGGATGATTTACAGTAGTTTCAAAACAGGTCTGTTTTGCTTTTGCCCCTTATGGTTTTTTTTCCATACAGATGTCAGAGTGAACTTTAAAAAGCCTAAGTCACAGGTCATGTTACTCCAGTGGCTTTCCAGCGCACTTTGCATTTTATTCTACATTCTCAGTGGTCTGGTCCCCACCTCTCTTCAAGTGTTCTTTTCTGGTTAACACTGGTACCTTTTAGTACCTTTACTAAATAGTGCATTCCTTCCTTTGCACTTGTTCTCTGCATGGAATGTTGCGCCCCATCTTTACCTGGCTAGTTCTTACTCCTCTACTCAAAAGTCACTTCTTCGTCACCCACTTTTACTTAGGGTAGTTCTCCCCACCAGTCACTCTATGCTCACCTTGTTTATTTTCATAGCAGTTCTTTTTAAATTGTGTAGTTTTCATTGTTTATAACAGTAGAATGCAGGCTTTAATAGATCTTGATTCTCTGACTCTCTTATTCACTGTTATTGCAATGCTAGTAAATATAAAAGATGCTTAAATATTTTTCAGTATATGACTAGATCTTCCATTTAATGGATAAATTATTTTTTATTCACCCCTCTGTTGATAAGCATTTGAGTTATTTTCTGCTTTTTCTCTGTGAATGCTTCACTGTGCAGACCTTTTGGCATGATTCTGTGAATATTCACATTTCTACTTTAAAAATAGATTTTTTAAGCCAACGGGTATTTACACTTATATTTAATAGATAGTGCCAACTTACCTTCCAGAAAGTTTCTGCCAGTTTAACTATATCCTTATCAGCAGTGGGTATTATTAATCTTTTTCGACTTTACCAATCTAATAAGCAAAAAATGAGTTTCAACTCGTGTCTGTTTATTGCTTGCTTTCTATTTTTCCTTTGAAATGATGATTCCTGCCCTCGTCTTGCAATTTTTTCTTATTGATTGTCCTCCGATCTTTGTGAACATACGGATATTAGCCTTTGATCATATTTCACATGTGTCTGGTGTGTCATTTTTTGAATTAACTTTATGCGTGATCTTGTTTTCCTGGAATTTCTTGCTGTGGTTTTATTTCCACATAGTATACCACTCATGCTCGTATATACTATATTTTATCTCAGCTTTATCTTTTTACATGTAAATATTTGACAAATGTAGGTTTAATTTTAATAAAGTAAGGATGAAAAAAATATTTTTTAGGACAAGCCCCTTTCTCCTAATACTACTAATCAAATAATCTTTCTTCCACTAATTGAAATGTCACCTTTTTCATTTATTGAATTGCCACATTATATCCGGGTGTTTTAAGTTAGAGAAAACTGAAATCTTTATATAGCACAAAACTTTCCTAGTTAGCAACAAGGCATCTCTCCATTTAATCTTGTCTGTACATTGTTTTTATTGTTGCTATTAGAAAAACAATCACAGAAAGATTTTATTCATAACTGTCCTGTTTATATATAGGACAGTAGTTTGTATATAATTTAATGGTCACTTTTATTAAAAATTTAAACTATGAACTGTTAGCAGCCTTATCACACTGTAAAACCCACTTAAAATGGATACATAGAGAGGCTCCTCTGCTTAAAAGTGTTCTTTAACATGTTAACAGAGAGGCTCCTCTGCTTAAAAGTGTTCAGCCAAGTCATCACTTTGTGTACTCATTTTGAGAAACAGGATTTTTAGTTAAAACATGTGATGGAAATAGATCCTCCCATATAGCTGCAATCTTTATTTAGCCTTATAAAATATACTCGTAGCCTATTTAGCTTTTACCATTGTTCCTTTTCGAAGAGATGGACATATTTTATCCTTGTATTTGAGACTTGAGTTTGTAAAGTTTAGCTGATTTAACAGAAGTGTACAGTGTACATAAAATTACTCATTTGGGGGGGAACTCCATTTTAATTGTTTTAAAAGATTTAAAGTACAAAGGTATATTTTAGAAATCCCATTTGGAGTTTATTGAAATGATATACAGGTATTTTCTTATTTTCATTCAGTTATTTTTGATATGCAAAGTATAGAAAATAATGTCGCACCCATGTACTCACCACTCAGATTAACATGTAATTTTGCTGTATTTGATTTAAAAAAAAAAAAAAAACCTGCTAGAGTTTAAGCCATCTTTAATACCCTTTCCAGCCCTATTCTCTTTGCTCCCAAGTGTTAAGAAGCTGGTATGTATTATTTGTACTTTTACCGCATAAACAATATGAGGGGTTGTTTTGTTTTTTTAACTTAAGTGGCATAAAATTATATTTAGAAATTACAAAAAATGTGCCTGTGTGGATAAAGGCTATTCACTATGTACTTTGAAGTAGCTGTGTTTTAAAATATTAATCATCTTGGTTACTTATGTTAATATAAACTGGAGAAAAATAGTGTCTGGTTTTTGTAGTAATTTGCTTAGTGTATAGTAATTTGTTCTTAGAGTGTAGTAATTTGTTCTTAGAGTGTAGTAATTTGTTCTTAAAGTGAAAGTTTGTTTTTTTCCGAAGGATCAAGACTATTATTAGGATTGTGTTACTGATCACAGATTGTGTGAAGTTACTCATTGGTGAGACTAACGATATATCATAAATGTACGTGGTATTACCATAATTTATTATGAAGAGTAAAATCATATTGTCAGATATACACAGTTGGTCTAAATGTGCTATATTTGTGATTATTCAAGGGGGTTCTTAGGCGTATCATATACACATACTCAATAAAAACATAAATGAGGACTACATCAAAAATCTGGAAAGCCATAACAGTTTTTTAAGCATTTAATTTAAGAATTTAGAAAAACTTGCAGGTCGGGTGGTGGCGTAAAAATTAAATGTGTGCACATAGCTATTAAAAGTTGTCAGTGGTAACAGCTGATGCTGATAAGCCCTTCTTAAGCTGGCCACTAGTACAGTTCCTTCTTTGAAAACTGTCATCTTATGCTCCATCATTCTGGAGCTATGTATCAAAGGCCTTAAAATTTTTTACTCTTTAACCCAGTAGTTGAAACAATCATCAGATGGGAGAAATTAAAGAGAATTGTTTATATGCAGGGATGTTTGTTCAGCGTTGTTTGAATAGCATACTAGGAAGGACAAACATTCATGAATATCCAAGGACATATAGTTAAATTAAAGCATAGCCATATTGTAACACTACAGATGATGATATTTTATAAGGGTCCACAACACAAGGAATTGATTATTATATTAAAAGACTACCTAACAGCAAGTTTAAGATGTTACCAAAAATTTCAAAATGTCATTAACTGCATATCATGGGAACAACAGAGAAACATTTTATATGAAGCATATATTTTACTTTATGGTTAGGCTAAGAAGAAAGAATGAAGGAAGAAAGATGATTTGGGGAACATCCTAATTTTTCCTAGCCATAGGCAGTTCATATTTCTAATAGCCATTTTTGCACCTACATGTTTAAAGATAATGCCAAGGGATTAATGTTAGGTGTTCTGGGGGAACAAGTATGATTCGTTGTGTATTTTTTATTGGCCGGTCTAGGAAAACTCCTTTCAGCACACACACACGGCTGAGGAGTAAGAGCAGAAAGGAAACCGGAGTGAGTTGTAACTTAAAAGTTTTAGTGTTTAATGAAAAATGCTAAAACAAGATCTGAGGAGACTATAATTTTTTTAAATGGCAAGGTATTAGTAATGACAGTTAATAAAAATGCATATGTATGTGTTTTTAGATTTACAAAATAAATTTTACTAAGAATTTTTTTTAATCCCTGAGGATATATCAAAAATTTATTTTGCTCCTGAAATAGAGTTGCATATTCTTACTTTAAGACAGACTAAATGGTTGGCTTCAGTTCTTTTCAGTGCAGATTATTGGATAAGTGAATTGTTACCATGAACTGTCAGTATAAAAACTGTGGTTTTGTAATAGATCTGCTTTATTTTTATATAGCCAAGTTACTCCCAGTTAGTAATGCTTAAACTTTTTGAAATCTAAAGTAATCAAGACAATTTTGTCCTGATTGGAACTAGAGAAGTAATTTAAGTATGAAATCTATATCCTGTCAAGAAGTATCACGTAGACTTTGACAGAAGGCCACTTACAGTGCAGAAGGTGAAGTAGATGCTCCAGCACTCATTGTGAAATTGAGCATCAGCTAGTAATGCTAATCTTTTATAATGCTGTGATATGTAAGAAAATATCCTTACTTTTTAGAGCTACATAAGGTACTAATGTACATAATTTACTTTAAAATCATTCTGCAGGGAGGCATAAGTATGGCATATTAACAGTTATTAAGTATAGGTGATAAGGATGTTCATCATACAGTTGTGTCTACTTTTCTGCACATTTGAAATTTTTTATAATAAAGAAAACCCTAGTTTGCCTAAGTAATCTTATTATAAAAGCTGAAGGTAAAATTACTTATACTTTGAATAAGGTATGGTTCAGGGTGAACTTACTACTTAGTTAGAAATAATATATAAAGGATATGTATTTTTCTAAACCTTCATATAGTTTAAATCAGAAATTGCAAGATGAATTTTGAAGTATTCTTTATAAAATACATAATTGAAAGAATATGTGTTTAAATAGCAAAAAGAAAAAGGGAAAGATGCCTGTGTCCACATCCTGGTTAGACTGGATAAGTTGGCTGTCCCTAGCACCCTCTTTCTTTGTCAAAGCACCACTTGATAGTGGTAAAGCTGGCAGAACCCAAAGTAGTAATAGTAATAAGTGATCAGTTGCATCTGGGAACATTTAGTACTTTATAATTTTTAAGCCCCTCTCCCCCACTGTCTTGATTGGTACTTAGAGCGCTTTTCCCATTTTTGTTTCTAGTAATTCTTTCTGAAATGCCTAGTAGTTGAAACCTTGATTCCCGGGTTTGATCCTCTTGTTTGTTGTCTTTCGAATTTTGTGTGTCTTTCTCCTTTATTCTCTGGGAGGTTTTTTTTTTTTTTTCCCCAACTTCAGTTATTATTGAACTTTGAAATTTTTATTTATTCTTTCCAATCTTTGTGAGGGTAATAAATGGAAACATGCTGTTTCTTTCTGTATCCTGCTCCTATTTTTAAGGTCTGTCTTTAAAAAGAGTCAGTTTTTGTTGACCTTTTTCTTTTGATGAAGGTTTTTCTGAAGTGTTTGGTCAGCCTTGGTCGATGGGAGGGTGTAGTGGAGGGGAGCCAGCCTTTGGACTAAAAGCTCCGCCCTGGGGAAGAACGAGGGAGGCTTTGGGGCAAGATTCTGCCCTAGGTTTCTTTGGACAGTATATTCAGTTTCTTTAGTGAATAATTCTTAGATTTTTGGTAAATTTAAATTTGTTGGCAGGGCAACATAAGGGTGAGTTGGCATATACTGTTGTTTATGTCGATCTCCATTTCCACTCCTGTTTTTTACTGCCCTGCTGATTGACACCCTCCCTCACTTCATAGGGTTGCAGTGAAGAGCAAGAATAATTTTTATGTATGTTGAATAAATTTTGAGGTGCTGTAAAAAATAATAAGATTGAGAAGTCCCCAACATACAAAACTTATTTGTAAGTTTGGTACATGAAGTTGCTTTTTCCCATAAAATCGTTACAAATCGTTGTCACGTTACCAGGTCACCCACATAAACAGATTTTACCCAGTATCATGGCTAAACTGTTTTGCCTTTGCATCACCAACAAGGAAAACAATACTGTAAATATTTTTGTCCTTGAAGCCAGATATATCAAAGGGCTTCTTCAACAGCTGCACAGCCTATAAACTTGACTAATTGGTTTCTGAGCCCTGCGGCATTGGCCAAAGGAGGAGCTCAGTGTAGAAAGTCCCCTTTCTCAGAAATATACTGGGAGCTAGAGTGGAGACCCCATTTTCCAGACAAGTGGAAAAGTGATTAATATAGCCAGTCACAAAGACAGTCAAAGGTAAGAGCTAAAACACAGTATCAGTGGATGGAGAACCTGGGTTCCTTCCAGCATAGTTTTTTCAAAGTATAGTCTGCAGATCATTTGCTGCATCCTCGAGAGTTCATTGAAAATGCTGGTTTCTGTGCTCCATTCTAATACTTTTGAATCAAAACATTAAACGCGTAATCCTGCTGAGTAAATTACAGTTGACCCTTGAACAGCGTGAGTTTGACCTTGATGGGTCTACTTATACTCGGACTTCTCAGTTGACCTGCACCATTCAAACCCGGCTTGCCCAAAGGTCAGATGGCAGTTGGGAATCAGCACACGCAGAGGGCAGACTTAAATTCTATGCACATTTTCCACTGTATGGGCAGCAGCGCCCCTTAAAACTGCTACCTCTCTGTGTGCTGTTCAGGGGTCATCTGTATTTTAAAATACAAGATTTTATTGACAGGAATAACCTTTACTGTTTTCTGTCCATTTTGCATTGTACGTAAGTTGTCAAATGTTTTCCTGAGACAATTGTATCCACAACTCTTGTCAGCTTTAGGTGTCAAGTGATCTTTGTGGTTGTAGAAATCTAGTGTTGAAAGGGCAGTTTTAGGAAACCGCATGCTTCCTTTATGTAGAAAAAATTAGGACTTTAGAGTGCAGTTTCCAATTTCATTAAATGTATTTCACCTCCTTTGTACATTGATAGAAAACAGTTAAATATCTTAGCCCATATCTTTACTCATTGGTAAATCAACCCAATATGTTGATTTGTAGTCTTAAGATGAACTTGTTTGGGGGCAGACTTTGTTATAAAGGAAATTTTGTTCTTCAGACTATCTAGAGGCTATGAACCCTTAAATTGTTCTAATTTGCAAATAGTTCCCTGTGTGTGTGTGATTCACTGTTTTCCTAAATATAAAACAATAAAACAAAAATGCAGACATAAGTTAAATACTAAGATTTTTATATATGAATATATTTTTTATATTGATTAAAACAGCATTCCAGTCAGTAATTTATATTATAATCATTGCTATAAATTTGAACTTAGAAAAACTTTACTAAAAAAGATGCTTTTAATTTTTGTCACACTTTTCATTTGAAAAGTAATTTTGCTGCTTAAAAAAAACTAAATCTATTCTGACCCAGTCACTAAAATCTACTTTATTGATAACATTGTGTTATATCAGAAAACAACTGATCAGTTTAATGAAAATTGGTGTTTTTAAAATCCCATTGTACCTCTTCTGTCCAAAGAGGATCTATGAATTTTTCAGTGTGAGAAGTTGAATTTGGATAGTTTTTTCCCCCCTCCTTGGCCTTCATTATTAGAGCTTTTTATGTTCTCTGTCATCTTGAGTAATTATGTTTTTCGACATCCTAAATACCTGTAATTTATATTTCTACTAAAAAGAGGTGCTTGTTAAAGAGCAGTTTTTGTTTAGAAGTTGAGCAGTGATGGAGTGTGGTCGAGATATCTGGAGGAGACCATGAGATCTGTTTTCACTACATTACGTGGAATAAGAGGCTTTGGGGCTTTTTGTGGATATAGTTCCTGACTTTTAGCAGGTCATCTTAGTGACATACAAATATTAAAATCAGACTAATTTTGAGTCCTAATGACTTTTGATTAATTCTTTTAGGGTATCTGAAGTACGCCATACAACAGTTTTTGAAAATTCTGCGTAGACAATGGCTACCCAAGGTTTGTATCTTAAGTCTTTAGTTACTGAATTGGGGCTCTGCTTCGTTGCCAATAACCCAGTCTGGCTGAGATCCCCCTTGCTTTCCTCTCTCCCTGCTTACTTATCAGGCTACCTTTTGCTCCATTTTCTGCTCACTCCTCCTAATGGCTTGGTGAAATAACAAACCAGCCACCTGACTTATTTCTTCTATTTTTAGGCCTAGTTTCCAGTACCATTCTTCCACTGATTCAGTGAGTAACTTAGGTAGCCCCCTAAGAGTGTAGGTGTTTCATCACTGAGCTTATCCTGGCTATCATTCTGTTATTCTTGGCTGTTTCCAGATTTAATTTTTTTCTAAAAATATTTCAGTGAGTCATACCACAGGTAGATATACATATTTTTTAATATTTCAGTGGTAGATAACATTTCTGTGGTAGTAATGCTAATGCTGTTTGATTTTTATAGCTGATTTGATGGAGCTGGACATGGCCATGGAGCCAGACAGAAAAGCAGCTGTTAGTCACTGGCAGCAACAGTCTTACCTGGACTCTGGAATCCATTCTGGTGCCACTACCACAGCTCCTTCCCTGAGTGGTAAAGGCAATCCTGAGGAGGAAGACGTGGATACTACCCAGCAAGTCCTGTACGAGTGGGAACAGGGATTTTCTCAGTCCTTCACGCAAGAACAAGTAGCTGGTACGAGTATTATCGCCTTACTGAAAGTCAAATGCAGCTTTGAGAATAAGTTATCCTTATAAAAGTTAGTGTATAATAGCTTAAATAAAATGGTGTGGTAAAGAAAAGTCATCGTCACCTTTTAGGGTAGCAAGTATTCAGGGTGAATGCTGAATTGTGGGTCGTGAGTGTTGAATTTACCTTTTCCAGATATTGATGGACAGTATGCAATGACTCGAGCTCAGAGGGTACGAGCTGCCATGTTTCCTGAGACATTAGATGAGGGTATGCAGATCCCGTCTACACAGTTTGATGCTGCTCATCCCACTAACGTTCAGCGTTTGGCTGAACCATCACAGATGCTGAAACATGCAGTTGTAAATTTGATTAACTATCAAGATGATGCCGAACTTGCCACGCGTGCAATCCCTGAGTTGACAAAACTGCTAAATGATGAGGACCAGGTTAGTAGTGACATTGCTAGCCTTTTAATCTGCTTTGAAGGAAACTCTCGAGGAAGTAGTCTCAAAATGTTTACCTAATATCAGTATTTGAAAACTAATGATGTCTCTTAATTCCTGTACATTATAGGTGGTGGTGAATAAAGCAGCAGTTATGGTCCATCAGCTTTCTAAAAAGGAAGCTTCCAGACACGCCATCATGCGTTCTCCTCAGATGGTGTCTGCTATTGTACGTACTATGCAGAATACAAATGATGTGGAAACAGCTCGTTGTACTGCTGGGACCTTGCACAATCTTTCCCATCATCGTGAGGGCTTGCTGGCCATCTTTAAGTAAAATCCTGCCCTGGTGAAGATGCTTGGGTAAGAAAACATGGTCAGGATGCTTGAAGCTAACAAGGAGAAGAGTGCGATCACAACATTTCTGATGAGGCTTTTTTCTTTTTTGCAGTTCACCGGTGGATTCTGTATTGTTTTATGCCATTACAACTCTTCACAACCTTTTATTGCATCAGGAGGGAGCTAAAATGGCAGTGCGTTTAGCTGGCGGACTGCAGAAAATGGTCGCCTTGCTCAACAAAACAAACGTTAAATTCTTGGCTATTACGACAGACTGCCTTCAGATTTTAGCTTATGGCAATCAAGAGAGCAAGGTAAAAGAATTGTCTGAATGTGGTTGTCATGGGGTTTTGGAGACCTCTAGTGTAATGTCGTTCTGTGGACTTTTGTAAATTGTCTGCTTTACCCTTTTTGTATGTATCCTAGAAAAGTTAGACATTTCTTTAAATATTTGACTTATCTCTATGTAAAGCACTGTGCTAGGCACTGTGCTAGGGATATGCGGACAAGCTCCTCTCGGAGCTTTCATTCTTGAGTGGAATATACTGAAATAATAACCAAATTACTATTTAATTCATGTGCTGGGAGGAAGTAAAGCAACTATGAGAGCACATAAGTGAACCAGACCCTGTTTGGAGGGTTCAGGGAGATCTCTTGGAGGAAGTGATAGTTAAGTTCAGCTCTCTAGCATGAGAAGAGATTGGCTAGGTGAAGGTCATGGAGAGGAAAAGACGTCTTGTGGGAGGGATATGGCAAGTTTTGGGAATTCAAGACATACACAGAAAGGAAGAGGAGAGGTTTGAGGTGAGAGTGTTGAGATAGGCACGGCAGATCCTGCGGGCTTTGCAGACCGTGCCAGAAGAACAGTGTGAAGCAGTCGTTTAATTTTCGGCAGAGGCATGAATGAAGCGATAAGATTTGTTTTTAGAAAACCTGGGTAGTTGGGAGGTGGGGGCATGCAGGGAAGTAAAGGGCAGGAACGAATGATTATTTTATTGTGTGTTATCTCTTTGTAAGGTAGATGTGGTTAGGAAAAGCAAAGAACCAAATCATTAGGAGTTTTTAAAATGCCTGTTTTGGTTTAAATTTTCAGCAAATCAGCTCTAATACAACTTCATATCTGGGCGTTACTGTTGCATAGCAACACAGTTTTCTTTTTCTTTTGCTGTGATCGGTGTGGGAAGAAGAAAATTGGGCCAGAGTTGATACATTCTTGGGAGGATTGAGATGCCTGACTTTGAGTGGAATGCTGTAGAAGGAGGGGTTAAATAGGGCCCCAGTATGAGGGTCTGAGTAATGGGGTCTAGGATTTAAGTCAATGGCAAGCTAGCTGAAACTTTTATATAATAAAATAGATTGGTATTATAGTATGGCTTTTCTTAGGCATTTGATCCAGATTCCACAACTGACGAATATATATATGTCTTTCTAGCTGATCATTCTGGCTAGCGGTGGACCTCAAGCTTTAGTAAATATAATGAGGACCTACACTTATGAGAAGCTACTGTGGACCACAAGCAGAGTACTGAAGGTGCTGTCTGTCTGCTCTAGTAATAAGCCGGCTATTGTAGAAGCTGGTAAGTATACATGTCTATTCTGAATCCTTGTGCACAGCATCAGCGTTTCTAATTAGATTATCATTCTTAGGAACTTGACCTTAATGGGCTGAAAGTAGTATTCAGGTTTGTAGCCAAGATGACATTCAGACAAAGTTATGTGTTCTGTATGACACCGACTTTGAGGCTGTTTAAACCTGGTTTAGCCAGAGTTATTAACCATAAAAAATGACAGCTAATACTTGGCTTAATAAAATTTGTTTTTAATTTTGGTTGTGGGCAAACCCAAGATTCGTTTTGCCATTAGACCTGTGAATATATAGGAGAAATTATGTTACAATATATTTTATTAATGTATAGTCGTATGTAGCAAAGTGATTTTCTTAATTGGTAGTGGATGCTCACGAGTACTTTTATTTTTACTGTCTGGTGAGAGTGATAGAAATATGCAAAATGATGGGGTGGTTACAAATGAATAAGTTAATAAGAGAAACAAATAGCAAATAGTGATAAAGAATTAATGAAGGGTGGGGAGAAGAGGCTTCCCTGAGAAGATGTTAAATGGAATTACAGGGTGAGAGGGCACTTATTATTTATATGAGAGCTGGAGAGTGAGAGAAAACCATCACGTGTTATATCCTGAAGATAGGAAAGGGATTGTTCACTTCCAGGTGAGAGAGTCTGTGTAACTAGAACTTGGTAATGGGATGAATAGCTAAGACGAAGTTGATGAGCTAGGCAGGGTCATACCATGCAGGACTTCTCAGTCTTCGTAAGATTTTATTCAAGCTTTATTCCACCTTTGGAACCATAAATGTAGAATGTTTAGGTCAGTTTGGAATAGTAGCTTGGATCCAGATTCTAAAAGGTCCCTTAAGGTTATGCTAAAGAATTTGGTCTTTATCTTATAGTGAATGAGAAGCTGTTGTTGATGGTTTTTAAGCGTTGGCATAGCATCACAATGGAGTCTTTGGAATATGAATACTGTATTGTATGACAGTTTGAATAGACCGTAGGCAAGCAGGCCTGGCCACCGAGACGTGTTACAAACTTCTAGGAATGAAGTTGTTGGTATTAAAAATAGACGGCAAAGGACGAATGTTTGAGACTTTGGAAGACTCCATAGAATGTGATAATGCAGGGACTAAAGATGCAACCAAAAGTGGTTTGTGGTGGGGAGAACATTAGTCCATGGAACTACCAGAATGGGTTGTTTAATTTGTATAAAATAATTTAAGAAGTTCACATATTCATAGTGACTAAAAGGTCAGTGGGTAGCTGGAAATGTATGGTGCTGGAATGTAAGAGAAGTATGGGCTCGGGATTTGGGAGTTGCTTTTTAGTGTATGGGGTCAAGGTCTCAGTAAGTGAGGTAGGTGGAAGGTGCTTCAAAGTCATTTGCATGGGATGTTTACTCTAGACCTGCTGAATCAGAATGTGTGTTTTTAAAGTCTGTGCAGGCTATTCTGATGGGCGTCTGGAGTTAAAATCCACTCTCTTAGAGTTAATAGTTACAGTAGAGGAAAAAAATCTTTGAGGGAGAGAAGGTAGAGATGAATCTAGTCATTTACAGATACTGAGTATCAATCAGCCTTGTGTAGGTCACTAATTAGTAGCTGGAGCTACTATGAGAAAGGAACCAGATAGGGATGATCTTTGTCTTGTAGGGAAGGTAGACTTAATTATAGTTCTGATAAATACTATGAAGGAAAAGTACAGAGTGCCATGAGAATTATAGCAAGTCGATTTAACCTAATTTGCGTAAGTTGAACAAACCGGAAAAAATGAACAAAGAGACAAGGGAAAGTCTCTCTCTCTCTGCATTCAGCAGTGATTTCAGTGGGAGATTGACGGGTGAAGTTAAGCCAGTGTGCGGGGAATCGAGCTTCCGTTTGGACCCCTGCCAGTGTAAATGTCCTGCATTATCAGGCTCCTAAACATGGCAGGTTGTGAGCCTTTGGGGCATGTATTTTGGATGTCTTTTATATAGTCCCTGGCAGTAAGGGTCTCACTTCATTCTTTTTGGATTGTTCTTGCCTCAGGAGTTCACATGGCTCCTTCAGGTCTTTGCTCAGGTGACACTTCACACTAAGGTGCCCTGATTACCCTACTTAAAGCTGTAGCCCCTTCCTTTGTCTTGGGTTTTTTTCCTGTAGCACTTAACATCACCTGACATACTATATAGTTTATTAATTGTATATTTGTGTATTGTCTGCGTCCAACGAAACCATGTGAGGGTAGGGATTTTAGTATATTTTGCTGAGTGATATAGCTCCACCTCAAAATAGGGCCTGGTATTAATAATATTTTTTTGAAGTGATTGATTAGGTGAAAGAAAATAAGTACTAGGAATATTACCTACAGTGGAAATAACAAAAGCTTTTTCCATATAAGGAAGGAATAGTAGATATTTGACAGAAGTTGTTGCAAGTTGAGATGAATTGGAAAGGAAAGGGAAACTGAGGAGCTTTCTAGAAAATAAAAGGAAATAAAGGACTTGGAGGGGATAAGCTTTGGCAGTAAAGAGGGACCCCTCTTTAGGTGTCTAGAGAAGACACTTAGGGCTGATTGGAATTGCTAGCTAATGGCCGTTGCCTTAGATCTTTTTTGATATTCTAGGTGGAATGCAAGCTTTAGGACTTCACCTGACAGATCCAAGTCAGCGCCTTGTTCAGAACTGTCTTTGGACTCTTAGGAATCTTTCAGATGCTGCAACTAAGCAGGTAAATTCTGAGTAAACTGGTGTCTTGGCAATAAGAGTCAAGATGACTATATACTGAGCATCTGGTTTTATTCCATAGGAAGGGATGGAAGGTCTTCTTGGAACCCTTGTTCAGCTGCTGGGCTCCGATGATATCAATGTGGTCACTTGTGCCGCTGGAATTCTCTCTAATCTCACTTGCAATAATTACAAGAACAAGATGATGGTGTGCCAAGTGGGTGGTATAGAGGCCCTCGTGCGTACTGTCCTTCGTGCGGGTGATAGGGAGGACATCACTGAGCCTGCCATCTGTGCTCTTCGTCATCTGACCAGTCGACACCAGGAAGCAGAGATGGCCCAGAATGCTGTTCGCCTTCACTATGGACTACCAGTTGTGGTTAAACTCCTACACCCACCATCCCACTGGCCTCTGATAAAGGTAAATTGCCAAAATAGAAGATGGCAGACTGAAAATGAGCCATGTCCATCTAGTAGGCTCTCTGGGCATAAGGGATTGATAAATAGGAATTGTATTCCTTAGTGGATAGGAAATATGGCTGGGATGAGGTGGGGTTTTGAAGTGTCAACCTGATATCAGTAACTTAGGTGTGGGAATTTTAACCTAAGAAAGTGATTTTGTTGTGTTACATGCCAGTTCTTTATTCTTCCTTCTTATCTACAGGCTACTGTTGGATTGATTCGAAATCTTGCCCTTTGTCCGGCAAATCATGCACCTTTGCGTGAGCAGGGTGCCATTCCACGCCTAGTTCAGTTACTGGTTCGTGCACATCAGGACACCCAGCGCCGTACGTCTATGGGCGGAACACAGCAGCAGTTCGTGGTAAGTTAACCTTAATAGTGACACCTGGATATTTAAAGGAATGCATAAATCCATGGTATCCTGAATTTCTCTGGTCATTGGCTCCCTCCATCCTCTTTCCTGTGGGAAGGGCTGCTTGCTGTTTGTGTGGCTACAGATAAGATTAGAAGTTATGTGGCCCGTAGGGTCTTTCGTTAGACATCTCCTTTGTATCTTTGGATCATCAGTCTCACGAAGGAAGTGTGGGGTGTGATTTACTGCTGTGGGGTTAGGTACTTCATAGAGTGTTGTCATTTAATCCGTACACAGGTTCACTTCTTAGGAAGTAGCGGGGCCATACTTTGAATCCACAGACGTCTTGATTTCAAAGCCTCTTTTTCTCTACTACAACATGAGTTTTACCTATAAATATTTAACATGCCTTTTACTATCTCTTCCTAAGAGTGGTTTAAACTATTTACATGTACCTGAGATTACCAACATTTCAAGAATAAGTAGTAGCATTTCTGGAATCTTTACCCATAATCTCACCCTAAAGTTTTGACGTCTAGTTTGCAGTCTTAAAATTAGCTTCGTTACAAGTAAAGACATTGCCGAGACCTCAGAAGTTAACAAGACCTTCGAAGAGTCACTTGTTGACTTCTGTAACAAAGAGCTGTTAAATGCATGCACTTAGTAGGGGCTTTGCCTTCCCCATTCATTACTTTCAGTATTGGCCTGGGTCTGCGAGGTGGCTTAATGAAATGCAGAGTACCATCTTCTATTTTAAATCTCTTTGTTAGAAAGAAAAGAGTTTTTGTGTCCTTAACAAGAATCAAGTTGTTTATAAAAGAGGCAGAATCGTAGCCATTTAAAAAGTTTAGATAGGGAAAGCAGATAGCACTTACATTTTGCAAAAAGGTAACTACCTTCTCTCATCCAGGCTGTCAGCTGAGTAGTCTGGAGGAGGTGAGGAGTGGATTTTTTCTGCTGGCAGCTCAGTAGAAGTTTAGTAGTTGACGATAAAACTTTGCTAAGTTTTCACCAAATACACATATGTGCACCGCCATGGAGCATGTGAAAGGACATCGGCATAGTCAGAGCATTGCTTTTCCATCGTTGTGTGTCTTGTCTTTCTAGTTCTCCCTTATCTAGAGTGGTGGGTGCCCTCACTGTGGGAAGTCCTCCCTGGGATTCGGGTGTATGGAAGTTGTACCTCACGGTGCACAGCACTGTGGGCATGGGCTGCCCCAGAGTCCCCTTTCAGTGACATTCAACTTAATGAAATCCTCCTTCACTCCCAAACTAATTGCACATTCTGGGGAACTGGGTGTTTAATGTGAATAATTAGTAATTGCTACTCAGAAGGTCCTTCAGGTTTAAAACTTTAGGAAGGCGAATGCCCCGTTGGTGAGCTATGTTTCTGCTCGGTAGGAGGGGGTCCGCATGGAAGAAATAGTTGAAGGTTGTACCGGAGCCCTTCACATCCTAGCTCGCGATGTTCACAACCGAATCGTAATCAGAGGACTGAATACCATTCCATTGTTCGTGCAGGTATGTTGGTTTTAAGTGGTGTTCTAGATTTTATATTTAAGATATTTCAAGATTTTAATAAGCACATTTTCAGGAAATTAGGGACCAAAGGGCATCAACATTTCACTTTCATTTATAAAATGATGACACCACTCTGCCCATACCCCTTGCCAAGGTATGGAAACTAGAGTCTCAATGTACAATGTTCTCTATGTTGAATACATTTAATTTTATGAAAAGTCCATGGTGGGAGGCAGTAGGAGAAACACTGGGATGAAAGGCCTCATGAACAGGGAGGAGACTTTGTGCTCCACTTTTTGGGGTGCTCAATTTTGGAGGATGAGAGCTGGCCTGGGCTGCCAGAGCACCGGCCTCCAACAAACCCTGGGTTTTCCAAGTCTTAGCTTGACAAAACTCTCTGAAGAAAGGATTTGTAGCTAAAAAATTTCTAGAAAACCAGCGCTCCAGCACATTAAACTCTTTGGAAAATAAATTCAGAGAATGCAGTCTTGGGCTGCATAATGACATTTCGGTTAACGAAGGACTGTATGTGCCATGATGGTCCCATAGGAGTATAGTGGAGGTGGAAAATTCATACCCTGCGGTGTCGTAACACACCACTTCACTTGCGTTTGTGGGGATGCTGGTGTAAATCTGTATTGACCATCGTGTTAGGATTGCCCACAGTATTCAGCGCAGTGACATGCTGTACAGGTTTGTAGTTCAGAGCAACAGGCTCTCCTGTACAGCCCAGGTGTGTAGCTGATGAGACCATGTGGGTTAGTGCAAGTGCTCTCTATCCCCTTTAGTAAGCAGGGTGTGACCGTTAAGATTTAATACAAGTAGTATGAACGCCACCTACACTCCGCATTGGGAATGTTTGCACCACAGTGGGGTGCTTGCTGTGTTTTAATTTAATTAGGTGTTGTTTGTGTGTTTTCTCCTTAGCTGCTTTATTCTCCCATTGAAAATATCCAAAGAGTAGCTGCGGGGGTCCTCTGCGAACTTGCTCAGGACAAGGAGGCTGCGGAAGCTATCGAAGCCGAGGGAGCCACAGCCCCTCTGACAGAGTTGCTTCACTCCAGGAATGAGGGCGTGGGTAAGCAGGAAAGGAGGGGGAGCCACGCCTTCAGCCGGTGTACACAGTGAAGCCTCAGTTTTTCCTTAAGGGCCTTTCTCTCTGTCCTGTCTTAGCAACATATGCAGCTGCTGTTTTGTTCCGAATGTCTGAGGACAAGCCACAGGACTATAAGAAACGGCTTTCAGTCGAGCTGACCAGTTCTCTGTTCAGAACGGAGCCCATGGCTTGGAATGAGGTAGGCAGTGTGCACGCGCTTATTTGTTTGTCTGCTAGGGCAGGTAAGGCATTTGTGGTTTCCCCTCAGAACTTTCAGTGCGCATTCAGTTGTGTCAGCTATGTCCTTGGCTGGAATATTCGTTCTTATGCTACATTAGCAGCTACTGTGAGGAGGAAAACCACAGCTTTAAATAGCCCGTTCAAAATGAACAAGTTATACTGCTTAGCCTAGAACTCATAAGGGAGGGAGATGAAACAGTTCTATCAGATTAAAAACCATTTTTCAAAAAGGTGTAAGGAAAGAGGCAGTCTCTTAAATCCTATTAGTTGGAGGTCAGTTTATCAGCTTTTTTTAATGCTCAGTTTTCATCTTCTTTTCCACTTGAATTGCTGTGAATTTGTCTTTAGTATTTGTCCTCAGTACAGAGTTGTTCACTGAAACTTTAGAACCACCCGGAAAGTTTATTTAGTTATGGTATAAAGTAATAGTGTATTATATTGGTCGGATGAATGGAAAGAGATCCTATATATTGTTAGGTTAAAAAAAAACAAACCAAAACACATTGCCCAACAGTGAGAGATGTGTTAGTTGGGTTTTTATAGGCAACCTTAACATGTCCCAGCTTGAGCTCTAAACTTTCCCCTCCCCGCTTTCCCCAAACCTGTTTGTTCCTGTCGTCATATTCTCCATCTTAGTTAACGGCAACTTCGTCCTTCCAGCTACTTGGGCTAAAAATTATTTCATATAACATGTTCTGTTGTAGGGAGACACTTTGCCTGTTTACTGTTGTATCTCTAGCACTTAAAATGTGCCTGACACATAGTAAGTACTTAATATATACTTATTGAAAGAATAAAGTAGTGAATATTTTTAACACTATGCAACGGGAAAACATGTTTCTCTAGGTATCAGTGGTTAATCTTTGAGGGGTAGAGTTTGAAGTGTATATTGTATACTTCTGTATTTTGAAGTAATTCTGTATTTTCTAAGTATTTCTGTAATGTTTGAGTTCATTTTTTTTTTGTAATCTGCAAATAGGTATGTTTTCAGAATATTAGAGAGTATGCTTTGAGTATTTTCATTTTGCTTCCTTGCCTTATACCTGTTTATGTAGACCGCTGATCTTGGACTTGATATCGGTGCCCAGGGAGAACCCCTTGGATATCGCCAGGATGGTACGTGTCTCATACTTCTCAGTTACCTCCAGATCAAAGCTACAGTTCTAGAGCTTTGTCAGAAGAGCTGGTTTGCTTATCTGGAAAACCAGTGTTGGCAGGAAAGTAGTGTTAGCAATTAAAGGCAGTTCTTAAGTTCCAGAGTTAGCAACAGTATCTTTAATGGAGCTAGGGAATTCTGAGCCACACTCTGAGCAAGCAACAGGATCACACCAACAGTACATGTTACTGGTGCCGGGCCTCTGCCCTGTAGGATGTTAGTGTCACCTGGCTTTTCACTTGCTTTTTTTTTTTGTCAGAGAAGCCATAATATCTGTGTCTACAACTTAGCCAGGAAGTGGGCATATGGGAAGCTTCTGTCCCCAAGCTTAGATCTGGAGTAGATATTTATAGTTGTTTTGTCAAGGTTTTCTGAAAAGCTCATTGAATTTTCAGTAATGGAGATGGAGCCATGGGGTAGACCACTAATAGCTATAACTATTCATCTTAACTGGTTATTCCTAATTATTAAACCACTAAAGCCTATAAGCTTCTTACCTTGACAGACATATATATAAATGTCAGCCCTTAAGATAAAACATGCAAAAGTTTCAATGGAAATAGTGTCTTGAGTTTTCTCAGTACTTTTGTGGGTCCTGCCTGGACTTTTCACCAGATAGGGCGTATCTGCCAGACTTCCTTGTCATTGCCTTCGTCTCCTGCCCGAGCCTTTTTGATGCCTGGGGTCAGGAGAGTTGGGAGTCATACACAGTAGGTTGCTGCTGCTCCCCTGAGGAGCTTTATGTCTCTGCCTGTGCAAATGCAAAATGTTCAGGGGCAAACTGATGGGAGGACTAGAACCTGCCGGTCTGCCTTTTCTGGAAACAGACCTCATGTAGGCCCATGGGTGGCCTGGCATTGGGTAGTTACTTGGCTGAAGAGGCTAGAAAGCAGTGCTTTCTGACTAGTATGCTGCCACGGATCCTTAGCCTCAGTGTAACCTTTTATGTCTTTCTCTTCCCTCTCTGGCCCCTTTTGTCACCACCCTGGCTCTTCTAGATCCCAGCTATCGTTCTTTTCACTCTGGTGGATATGGCCAGGATGCCTTGGGTATGGACCCCATGATGGAGCATGAGATGGGTGGCCACCACCCTGGTGCTGACTATCCAGTGGATGGGCTGCCAGATCTGGGGCATGCCCAGGACCTCATGGATGGGCTGCCTCCAGGTGACAGCAATCAGCTGGCCTGGTTTGATACTGACCTGTAAATCATCCTTTAGGTAAGAAGTTAGAAAAGCCAGTTTGGGTAAAATACTTTTACTCTGCCTACAGAACTTCAGAAAGACTTGGTTGGTAGGGTGGGAGTGGTTTAGGCCTACTTGTAAATCTGTCACAAAAAACAGATACATACTTTGAAAGGAGATGTCTTAGAACATTTGAATGTTCTCAGATTTCCGGTTGTTACGTGGTCATGTGTGGAAGTTATTAACTTTGATGTTTTTTTGCCACAGCTTTTGCAACTTAATACTCAAATGAGTAACATTTGCGGTTTTAAACATTAATAGCAGCCTTTCTCTCTTTATACAGCTGTTTTGTCTGAACTTGCATTGTGATTGGCCTGTAGAGTTGCTGAGAGGGCTCGAGGGGTGGGCTGGTATCTCAGAAAGTGCCTGACACACTAACCAAGCTGAGTTTCCTATGGGAACAATTGAAGTAAACTTTTTGTTCTGGTCCTTTTTGGTCGAGGAGTAACAATACAAATGGATTTTGGGAGTGACTCAAGAAGTGAAGAATGCACAAGAATGGATCACAAGATGGAATTTATCAAACTCTAGCCTTGCTTGTTAAATTTTTTTTTAATATCTGTAATGGTACTGACTTTGCTTGCTTTGAAGTAGCTCTTTAATTTTTTTTTGCAGTAACTGTTAGTTTTTTAAGTCTCGTAGTGTTAAGTTATAGTGAATACTGCTACAGCAATTTCTAATTTTTAAGAATTGAGTAATGGTGTAGAACACTAATTCATAATCACTCTAATTGTAATCTGAATAAAGTGTAACATTGTGTAGCCTTTTTGTATAAAATAGACAAATAGAAATGGTCCAATTAGTTTCCTTTTTAATATGCTTAAAATAAGCAGGTGGATCTATTTCATGTTTTTGATCAAAAACTTTATTTGGGATACGTATGGGTAGGGTAAATCAGTAAGAGGTGTTATTCAGAACCTTGTTTTGGACAGTTTACCAGTTGCCTTTTATCCCAAAGTTGTTGTAACCTGCTGTGATACGATGCTTCAAGAGAAAATGCGGTTATAAAAATGGTTCAGAATTAAACTTTTAATTCATTCGATTGTGTCTTTTTTTTTCCTTATTAAATGGTTTGCGAGGATAATGAGTTGATTGAGGTCAGCGTGAGGAAAACATACACTGTGAACTAATTTATGTTATAAATAATAGAGCTTTACCTCTAGAGGGGATTGTTAGCCAATTTTAGCATTTAGCTCTGGGTTAAATGGCACCAAAAATTGTTTCAGCTTTGAACACTGTGATTGAGCGAGCCTTTGCTTGTGTAAGAGGAGAGATTCTGCCATCGCCAACTGAAGGACTCTGGGTTTGGACTTTTGCCAAGACTCCAGCCTGGTCTCTCGCTGTGGTCATGTGTATAATCTTGCACAAGTGACCAGCCTGTCTCCTTAATTCAAAGGCATCTAGTCTTTGGGCTACATAGAGCAAAACTGAAGGCCACACAGACATCCCCACTCCAGGTTCCTCGGATGGTTTCAGTCCATTAAGGTAATAATGAAGAATTAACTATCTGATTGGATTTCAAGCACCTTCACATAAGTGTGACTCATTTAGAGAGGGGAATTCCTTCAACTCCACTTTGAACTGATAATTAAGATGGTTTAAGTGCTGATGTTTATCTAAACATAATCAGAGAGAAGCAGAATGGGCCTATTTCCACCTATCTGCCAGCTGGTCCTGTCATCCTGGTGGTGGGTCTGACAAGTTAGCTCATCCCTTAGGGCAGAGTCAGTGGACCTGTTAAGACTTGTGTTTTGGTCTTTAAAGAGTCAGTGTTTTGTGCTCGGGCAGGCTGTTACTGATTCACTGTATTTTTATTAAGATCATGACTATTAGATAATACACATTCGGTTCCTTTTTGTTGAGGATCAGCTTCATCTGGGGGAGGACCTTTTGTGAAAACCTCACATTCCTCACTGTGGTCTGAAATGTAATTGGTGTTGGAAAGGAAACATCTTTATAACCCAGTGAGGCGACAGGTCTCAGGTTTTGCTCAGTGTCACAGACCCAAGCCAGTACTGCAGAAGCTTAACAGAAAGCGGCTTAGCAGGGTGTTTCATTTAAAGAACTTTTTAAAACCAGAAAACATTTTCAGAACTTTCCCTAAAATCACATTTTGAAGTTCCATTTAAGAACTTAGTATGGAAATTAATCTGAGCGAGGTGCTTCTGCATTGTGCTTAGAAGTAACGGAGGGCCGAGGACAGCCTCTCCGGAGAGTGAGGAAGACGCTTAAAAGCAAGGCTGGGGGCAGCGGGTACTGTCGCTGGCAGCGAGATGCAGACGGAGGGAAAGGTGTAGAACAGCTGCGTAGCCATTTGGGTAAAACTGAAATTAATGCAGAAAATTCCATGACCAACAAAATATCAAAATTTTAAAAAGATTTTTCTTTTGCCTCAAGGTCCGGTATGGCTTAGTGCGTGACTGCCCACACTGGAAGCTTATGTGTCTGTCCAACAATCACTTCATTTATACGAGTGGCCACGCTGCTGTAAAAAACTATGACCCGTACACAATAGTATGACTATATCTCAGACTCGATATTAAACAAAAGCAGGACATAAATACATGTAGTAGGTCTTCACTGATCCACAGAAGAAGGGCAGACTGTCTTGAAATCATCCATGGATGGCCAAAGTAAAAGGCAGAGCGATTAGATTATTGCAAAAATCAGAATAGTGGTTACCTGGGGACAGAGGTGCCTAGGACATTTGATTTCACTGCAGTGACCACCGCTGAGCTGATGAAGTTTTTTCATGTTGAAGGTAGATACTCTAGACCTGAGGCTTTGATCTAATTTGAATCCTTGAGATAAATAAGCTCTTGTTTTGATTACTGTGATACAGACAGATCTGAATTGTGCTGTTTGGTTTAATAAGCAAAGAGCCCAGGTGACCAGCTGCAGTCAGTTAGTTGTTCTAGTCAGTGAGACTCTAACTGCTTCGAGTGACTCGTCCACTGAGGGCGATTGGAAAATGACGGAGGGGGACAAGGATGAGGCTGAAAAAGAGCTGCTTTTACCTATCAGCGTCCTGGGTGCTGTCCACTCCACCTCCCATCGTGAGACTCCGGTAAGCTCGAGGGAGGTGACACGTCCACATCTGTGTCTGGTCCAATAAAAGGCCAGGAGTGGCGAGTGTAAGGCCAGCCTTCCAGGTCCCATGGGGACTCCACACCTCCCTGGTCCTCGTTCTAGGCCACGCTGCTTTTTGTTCCCACATCTCCCTCTAGGCCTCACAGGAGCTTGAGGTTGTTGGGCCCCCCTAAATTTTGGCTAGTCTTGTTCCCATCGCACTGCAGACAGCTCTCCAGGGGGCAAAGCCCCTTTCTCCCACCTCAGCCCCCGCACAGGTCCATACATCAGAGATTTAGTTCTACATCTTCTGTTGCTAGGAGAGGGAGAAGGGCATCTGGCTTCAAGTGGAGGCAGGGTTCCTCCTCCTGTGACTTGCTTTGGACAAGAGTCTGGGCCACCAGAGCCCCATTTTCTGAGCCATACTACAGGGATGATACCTGCCCAGCATTCATAGAACTGACCCGAGACCCTCCTCAGATAATGCAGAACACCTCAGGGGAATAAGGTTAACTAAGGGGCTGGACACATACAAAGAACGCAAGACAGTAAATTCTGTTGCTGCATTCAACAGACCTGTGTCCTGAGCTGCCCCAGGTAACTCGGCTCCTCAGGATACCTGTGGCCAGTCACTTCACATGGTTCTTCACAGGGACAGTTCCCTGGGTACTGACTCCGGCTGGAAGTTCAGGCACGGTCTTGAAGCTTCGGGCCCGCTGCCGGTCGGGGGAGGGAGGCGGCCTTGTGCCACCAGCACTCTTGCTGCCTCCTCTGCCTCCTGCCTCTGTGACTTCAGTGGTTTCAGGGACGCCATTCATCTCTGGGAGGCCCAGCCAGTGGGTCGTAGCCAGTTAAGAGTGAACAGCTGAAGCTTGGAGGGGAAAGGTCTGAGCCCCTTGTCACTGCCAGGATCTTGAGGGCTCTGAGGGGGCCAGCTCTTTCCTCACACCCGGAGCCAGCCTGGGGAGCCCAATGAGGGGATGGGCCTCACACGGGGAGGGCACGGAAGGCTACCCGCCCTCAGCCTCCCGCTGCCTGCCCGGCCAGCCTCACAGCCCCTCCCTCTGAGCTCTGGTACTGGGGCTGCTGCCTTCCATTGGATGCCTTCGTGAGAATGACGAAAAAGACCCCCCAGTCCAGGTGGACATAGCATCACACCAGAGGACCAGGCTTAGCATGGGCCAGCTTTAGTACTCTGGCCCCTCGGCAGTCAGCGGCACTGCTTGGGACCCTCCTCCTCGCCCCTGGCCTTTCTCACAGCGGTGCTGTGGGGCTCGGCCAGTAACGGTCAACTCAGGTTCTGGAATGTTAACACCTTCCTGTGTTACCTTAAACAGAGTCCTCCCTGCTCAGCAGAAAGGGAAGTGGTGCTTCCATCACTCTGACTACTTCTGGCGGGGACGCTAGGTCAGGACTCAGCTGGTTCACCGAGAACTGAATGGAGAACAGGTTTCCTTGGGAAATGGAGGCCTGTGCCTGTTTCTGGACCCAGCAGGCAAAGCGACTGGAGCTAAAGGCCCCGCCTCTGGCTGCCCCATCAGCTAGCTCCCCACCGCCACCCCGGGAACACAGGCAGAGCCAGGCGGGCCAGGGCCACGTGGGTACACAGCCCGGTGACGGGCACGCGGCCCAGCAGGACTTACCACAGGCAGTGAGGAGGCTGTGCGTGATCAGGCAGAACCGCCTACTCCCGGGTGGGACACCCTCTTATACCCCAACAACTACTTACAGCTCAAGCTCTGGACACGCCACTTGGGGACACACAAGGGCTGCGGAGTCAGAGTCCTGAGCTCAACCGAGCAAGTGGACCGGCTTCTCTGAGACTCGTTTCCTCAGCTCTGAAATGCAGCTAAGAAGGCCTGCTCTGCAGGCTGTGGGGATTAAATGCGGTCACTCCCATACTTGCCTTTGACAGAGCTGGGTGCAGGGCTGCTGTGTTCATTAGAAAGCCAGGTGGAAGTTGGCGGACTACCCAGATCACTGGCAAAGGGGCTGGCTGTTGGTGGCAGCAAGACAGCTTCCTGGGATGTGCAGTCGGTGGGGCCATTTCTGCCGGTCCCACCCATCTCCTGTGCATGGTGGCTGCCGCCTGGGACAGAACCGGGGCAGTGTTTATCAGGGCAAACCCCACCTTTTATACACAGGGCACCCCAGCTGGGAGAAGGGGTTGCAGCTTTTGGTCTAGTCTAGCCCTTTCATTTGGCAGATTGGGAAACAGGCCTCAGAGACCAAGGAACGGCCTCAATCTGCTTTGAGCTGCCCAGGACCCACCCTCCCTTCCAGTCCAGATTCAGAGAATGCCTGCCTCAGTACAACAGCCCAGCACCTTTGCAGACTCCACCAGATACTTTCATGGGCTCGACTCCGACCTAGGAGGTTCTGAGGGCGTATGTGAGGGAACAGGAAGAAGCTAGAAGGTTTCAAGGGTACAGGGCTAAATGGTGGCAGCTGGGGGGACGACTCATAATGTCATCAACCCATCTAGATGGGCGGACGTTCAAGGAAGCCAGTATTCCTCGAGCAAACTTAACTAAGTGTGCCAGGACTGTTGGAATCAGTTTGTCCCCAAAATGCAGAAGCCAGGCAGCCTGGCAAAGGTGGGGAAGACAAGAGGCTAAAACTAGCTTCCAAAGGCCTGCTCGGGCCGCGCTCGAGAGCGTTCAGGCCTGGTCCTGCCTTTCACCTCTCAGTGGAGAGGGACGCTTACAGATGCAGGAGGGCTGGGGACGGTGGCTTCTCCACTGGTCTAGCACAGGCAGCTCAGGCTTTAGAGGAGGCCGGCCGGCCCACACAGAGAAGGAAGGACGTCCTGAGAACAGCTGGCAAGCCTGGGGCTCCCAGATGCGTCCCCCAGGAACCGAGGAGCTCTATTCTGAGTCGGTTTTCCGGGGCCCAGAGTGAGCGCACCTCAGCCGGAAGGTTCTGGGTTCAGCTGACTTTATTAGGTCCAAGTACAGCTGCAGGTGTCGATGTGGCAGACGTGCTGGGGCGCTGACCTTGCCCGTGTCGCGAGGGCTGGTGCAGCAGGGTGGGCCTGCGTTCGGTGCCTCCTTGCCTAGCGTCCAGCAGCTTGGAGGATTTCCAGGGCCAAGGAAGCCACCGTACTGTCGGCAGATGAACTGGGAGAAAAACCAAGGTAGAGACCCTTGTCATCTGCAGGTGAAGTGCCTCCTCCTCCGGAGGAGCTGCTGTGTGACGGGCCAGCTGCTTCCTAGAGCTGCCTCCTGTGCGGCATGTCCCGAGAAGCAGACACAGGGTTCCCAGGCTGGGAGGTGAGAAGCCCCCAGCCCACAGCCCGACTGGGGCCCAGACCTGGCCCTGTCAGCACCCTGAGAGGCACGAGCTCCTGGCCCTGCCACCACTCAACATCTGAACTACCTGGCCAGGTGCACGGATGCTGAACTGTGAGGCAAGTCGGGCAGCAGCCAGGGTCCCTTCCATGCGAGTCCTGCGCAGCGCCCGCCTGCAGCTGCCTGTGCGAAAAGCCCAAGATCCCAGACGCACTCCAAGCGCCATCTGCCCTGCTCCGTCTCACCATCTCCGGGCCAATCAGGCAGGAGCTCTGGGTTTCTTATTCTCATAGGTGTGGATGTATAATTAAGAGCTTAAAATGGAAACTTTGTTACTGGAGCAAATTGAGACACATTAAACCTGTGCCTTAACTGTTAGCAAAGAAATGAATGACACAGCAGTGTGCCTTGAAGTATAAAATTAGCTCGTGGCACACTCTCAACTACATGGAAATAGAGCCATAGCCACATAACTGGGGGTGGGGGGCTGCATAAAGGAGGTGGGTCATGGTGGGAGGGGGCCGCAGTCAGGAGGCCATGCCAGGCATCCCTGCTCTGCATCAAAGCTCCCGAGGGACAGTGGGAATGTGGCTGAACCCAGCCCACTCCCCGCTGAGCCCAGGCTGGTCTGGTGTAGTCACGCTGCCCACCCTGCCCACCACAGCAGCCTCAGAAGGCCCACTGGCTGGCGAAGAGGGCACAGCAACCTCTGGCAGGGCCACATTAAATGGAGAACACTGCCACCCACTCATTCTTGGTCAACACAAAAAAATCTTTTCTTATTCGGCCATCGAAACAAAACTCCAATGAGACAACTTCATAGCAGCAACCTCCCACCCATCGCAGGATCTGCCCGGTGAAGTCATTTCAGTTACTGGGGTGTCGGCTGTGGGTGCAGGAGAGGCTGCCAGCTTCATGGAGCACTGAGCTTTGTTTCGTTACATCTGGTCCAAATTTAGGTCCAGCTCTCCCAAACTGGTGCAGCATGAGGATGTGCCGACTTCAGCCTGAAGGCAGACGGAGACCCTGCCACACAGCAGGCTGGAGGGGAAGGGCTCCGAGGGGCTGTCCACTGAGCCCCGCTCCTCCCAATGCTCCCACGGCTGCCTCAGCACAGATCTGCTCAGAGTGGCGTCGCCACGGCTCTCTGCACAGGCCTGCGGTTGGACATCACATGCTTTTCGTAAACCAGTCTAGCAGAAGGCCCATGGCCCAGCCATGGCGTCGCCGTCCACACCTTAACACCATGGGGGCTGAGCGGGGTGCAGGAGGCTCTTCCCGTTAGTCAGCCTGTCCTTCCCTCAACTCACAGGAACCACAGATAAGAAGCTACTTTTCTGATTTAACCTAAGGAAGAAAGGGGCGGGGTGAACCCCTGCCCAGTCCAGGATTAAGTGCCAAAAGGTTGGCTGCAGCTCAGCCTTCTCCACAGACTCACCTCAGCAATACCTCTCCTCAGTCATGCGTTTTTCTTCAAATGAATACCCATCCTAAAACACCTGGGAGATTTCCGACAACCCGGTGGTTCTGAAAACATGCCACTGGAGAATGCCAGGCAGCCATGCCCAGTGAAGGCCAGGTACCCCTCAGGAGGCGGGCCTTCTCCCCAGGGTGGGGACAGCAGCTGGGGCTCAGGGGACCTCTGGCCACCTCCCTCAGCTCGGGCAGCAGTGGTCTGAGCGAGGAGGGGGAACCGCATTCACTGAGTCACTCGTCAAACCTCCCGAGCCCCCACCACGTGCCAGGCTCTGTTGCGCGTGGTGAGCCGTTACACAGCGCCAGCTGATGGCAGCATGGGCACCTGGGGACGACTTTCTCTTTGTCCCATGCAGATTTTCTTTGGTCACTTGGCACTAACATTTTAAATAAACTAAGACTTGTAAGCCCTACCCCCACCACCCGCTGCCACCTCTCAAGTTCAAGGGTGCAGGGGTGCGTGTCGTGGGATGAACCCTCCCTGTGGCGTTCATCCTACGGAGCATGAGCCTCAGCATCGCTGTGGGGCTGGCGAGGCGCCAGTCCCCACCTTCACAGTGTGTGGCATGCGCCTGCGTGATGAGGCCGCCCTGGCTGTGCACCTCACTTCCAGGATGTTCTAGATGCTCTAGAGCGGAGGGCTGGGAGGCTGACCTTGTCTCGCACCGTCAGATTCTGGGCATCAGAGTCTGCAGGTTCTAGGTTTTCCTTCTGAAGCAAGGCAGCCTGGTGCGGTAGGACTGGCCGAGCGGCCGGTTCTGACCCTGGCCCTGCCCAGGCCTCCAGACCCTCTGCAGGGTGGGGATTATGGTACCTCTGGCCTGGCCACTGATGGAGGGCCATGTGTACACAAGCGGGTACTGCCTTTCTTACGAGGTTCATCACATCTCTCACCTGGCGTCCCCTCCCACCTGGTCGTAATCCACAACCCTCATCTCTACTCCCGAATGATGTAAACACTGCCTCCCCCACCAGCAGGGCGAAGACTTTCTGCTTATCTCCCTCCTGCGGATCCTCCTCCTGCATGGTAGGGATTCCCAGGAGTGCAGAGCCGCCCTTCCCACACTGGGCAAGAAAATCTAGAAGGGGGTGGTCGCTGGTGTGCAGGGGGGTGTGGGGGGACAGCACAGGAGGGGAGACTGCACTGCTCCTCTGAGCCCCCCAGGAATATTACTTACTCGCCGGCCCGCGCCAGCCGCTCCAGGGCCTGCAGGAGGCTGCCTGCATTCCTGAGGCTCTCCAGGTGCTTCTCATTGGAGGTGATCTGCAAGGGAGCAAGAAGAACATGGTCAGGTTGCCATCCTGACTGAGGTCCCACTAGATGGGCACCCTGAGTCTCAGGCTACCTGTGGCTTTGGGGAGGATGTCTTCAGTCCCACCCCACAGGATGCTGCTGACCGTCCCACGTGTCTTTCCTGTTTCTCCCGGGACGCAGGCAGTGGTGACCCTTGGGGATGAGCATGAGGGAGTCGGCTGGGGATGTGCCAGTCAAGGTGGGGTGCCTCCCTAGGTCCCTCTGGAGGCTGTGTGTTCCAGAAGCCTGAACTTTCCAGTCAAAGCACATTACGAGTGAACTTTCCAGGTGTCAGTCAATGCTAGGACACAGAAGGTCCCTGTGTCCTTGGTGCCCTGAGCCCAACACAGCTCTTTCATATGGATAGAAGGATGATTCTAGGTGCCTGACAATCTGAGGAGCCTGAGAGAAGCAGCACTAATAACCAAACCAGGGCAACCCCCTTCCCCAGTATCCTGAGAAGTATGCCCTTGCCCGCTGCTACAGTCCCGGGAGAAACAGGAAAGACACGTGCACATCCCTGACTCTGCAGCATCCATGTGCGGAATCATGAACTCAGGGCTGGAAGGGACATAATGGGTGTTGACCAAGCCGTGGCTTCCAGAAACCTAATGCAGCTCCCCCATAAAATGCGCCCACGTCCTGCAAGGCAGGTAAATTAACTTGATTCTAGCGTTGGACTTGCCCCTCTTAACTCCCCAGTCATTCCAATTTTTATCCCGATTGTTATTTTAAACTATTTGTAATAAATTTGTATGGCACTTTACACTTTGCAGTTTCCTGTGCGTTTTCTCGTTTCTCCTTTCCCACGGCCTCATCTTCTAGGGCAAGCACGTCGCGTGTTTTATAGACGAGGTAGTGGCAGCTCAGTAAGACTAAGGGGTGCATGTGGAGCCTGAGCCTATCTATCCAGGAAGCGTGACCCAGCCTGGCCTCAGCTGACTGTGCTGCTCAACACGTTCTGTGTCTTTCCACTCGATCATAGCAACAAGGCTGATGACCATCTCTCTAGTTCTCAAAAAGACTGAACATTTCTTAATCAATCAGTCATGGTGCCAGGAAGGTCACAGGCGTAATTAACCTTTAACATGGACTCTGAATTACATGTGAATGACTTTGCGCCTTCACTGAGATCCTGTCCCACTGCCTGAGTGTGCCAGAGACCGGCTGCCAGCCCAACCGCATCAGGTGTGATTTCTGCAAAGATGTGCATCTTAAAAGAGCTGCATGTAAACTTCTGAAATCACACCCAACTTGATGAGTTCACAAGGGCTGCTGTTTGAAAATCTCAGCTGTAGTTGAATCATGTCTGAAGCAAGCACAGACTTATACTGAACGGTTCAACACTGAGAATTCCCACCTGGTTCTTCTCAAAACTGTGCCTCACACAGCTCGGCTGAGTTACATCCAGACTCCCTTCCCCGACTGCCCCACCATGGACTGTGTGTAGAGCCTGTGCTCCAAAACATCACGCCACGAGTTGCAAAGAAATAACAAGCCTACAGTCACTCATAGGCTAGTTAGTAAGTGCAAACAGAAAATACAGTGAGAATGCGATCAAAGGCAGGGACCAAAATAGCACTGTGCGCAGCTGACATAAATGTAGATATAAACAAAGCCAAAAGAATTAATTTAAAACGATGTGATCTGGCCCCTGAACTGAACTCTTATTAATAACACGCTCTGTTGTCCTGTATACAAAGACAAGTTAATTAGAAAACAAAAAACTTAAGTAATATCAATCAGAGGTTCTAGTTCTGGGTAAAAGGAAAAAAAAACCCATGCCACCCTTTCTCTCCCCCTGAGTGCAACTATAAAACCTGAACAGAATGCGTGGACAGCTATTTGAGAACAATGAAAAGCAAACAGCAAAGGGCCAGGCAGGTTAGGG
>NW_006437746.1:1148768-1156868 GCF_000325575.1 Pteropus alecto
TCCTCCTAGGATAGCTCAGCTTGAACTCAACAAATCCAAATCCCAGAAGTGAGCATTATGGGGCAAAAGAGAGAACTCCAGGAGAAGCCAGGCCTCGGGAATGGGAAGGGAAACTCAAAAGAGCTCCAAGAGAACAGACGACGCCCCTCGACTTTCCTTTTCCTCAGGTAGTTCTGTGCTGGCAGTGGTGGCAGCGAATGGAAGCAGCGACAACATCCAGCAATAGGAGCCCGAGCCCAAACTCTCTTCTCTCTCTGTCCTCCGAAATCTCTCAGTGTTTGGCCCAGATATGACAACTCTGGAAGTAAGAAGTTTACGGCCAGACAGAAAATGGGAGCCCTGGGAACCAGAAAAGTATTGGGTAAAGGTAACGAATTGGGAAGAGCTTGAGAAAGCAACCCCATACAATTGTTTAGGGACTCGTAGGCTCGCCGCCATCAGCCAGCCAGCGCCTGCATATGACTGACCTAAGCAGCATACCACAAACTTGGAGAACTGAGTTCATAAACCTCTGCCTAGACGCCAGACTGACCCCCGGAGGATGGACGCACAAGATAGATCCAAATAGCATTTGCAAACGCTTGGAAACTGACCTGACATTGAAATCCCAATCCCAACCTGTAGCCTGAATTTAACATAATTACTTGCTAAAACAAAAGTATCAACATTCTCTGTAGGGTTTCAACAAGACACAGTGTCTCGTAATATTTAAAGTGGCCAGGATAAAATCCAAAATACTGGGCATACGAACAACTACAAAAAATCTCAATTCACGTGAGAAAAGACAATCAACAAGACAATGAATAAGAAAACGACACAGATGTTGGAATGATCTGACAAAGAGTTTAAAGTGTTATAAAAATGCTAAAACAAGCAATCAGTAACATTCTTGAAACAAGTATTAAAATAAAATAGAATAAAAAAAAAAGAAGATATAAAGGAGAACCAAATGGAAATTTTAGAACTAAAAATATGACTAAAATGCTTTAAAAACCACACTGAATGCACTCATCAGCAGAATAGAAAGAGGTAACAGTCTTGAAGATAGATTAATAGAAATGATCTATGAGTAACAGAGAAAAAAGGTTGAAAACACGAATGAACAGAGCCTCAGGGACCTGTGGGACAGTATCAAAAGGTTTGTGTCACTGGAGTTCCCAAATGAGAGAACAGCATGAACGGATGAAAACGTATTTGAAGAAATCATAGCTAAAACTAGTCCACGTGTGATGAAAGACATAAACCTACAGATTTAAGAAACTGAGAAAACTGCAAACAAGATAAATCCAAAGAAACCACACTCAAACACATCACAATCAAATCAGTTAAAGACAAAAAATCTTGAAAGCAGGTAGAAAAAAATGATGTATTACTTATTGGGGAACAATGATGTGAATTCCTGTGGATTTCTCATGACACTGAGGTCGGCAGAGAGTGCCAAAATATTTTCAAAGTGATAAAAGAAAAGAACTACCCAATCGGAAATCTGTATCGAGCAAAATATTCAGGAATTAAGGTGAAATAAAGATTTTCATATGAGGGAAAACCAACAGAGGCATGATGGCTCTAAAAGAAGGGCTAGAGGAAGGTCTTCCGAGAGAAAGGGTAACACCAGAAGGAAAACTTAGAACATCAGAAATGAAGAAAGAGTAACGGAAATGGTAAATATCTGTGTAAACGTAACGGAATATTTCCTCTCATTAAAATAATGTTTGATGGTAGAAAAGTAAAACATATAATATTGTCTGATGCGGTTCTGATGTACATAGATTTAATATATAACAAAAAGTAGAACATAAAGGGGAAGGGTCAAGGAACCCACAAGGTAGTAAAGTTTCTGCATCACAACTGAAGCGATAAAATATTGATTATAATAGACCGTGTAAAGTATTTTATAATCCCGATAGCAATTACTAAAAAAAGTATACAAAGAGATAGTAAATAATATATTAGGTAGTAAAAATATAATAGATTACAAAATGTAATACTAAAAAGATGTTGCGTAGCCTTAAAAAGCCAAGAAAAAGGCAATAAAATAAAAAGAGGGGATAAACATTTTGATTAAAAAGGTAAATGATATCCTAACATATTAAGAATTACACTAAATGTAAACAATCTAAATTCAGCAAATACAAGATTTTTCGAGTGATTAAAATACTACCCAACTATATACTATCTATAAGCATCTTAATTTATATACGGTGAGATAGACTGGGATTAAAAATAAAAGAATGAGAAAAGATATACCATGCAACCATGTAAACATGAATCAAAAGAAAGCTAAAGTGGTTAATTAATATCAGGCAAAGCAGATTTCAGAACAAAGAAAATTACCAGCGATAAATAGTGACATATAACATTTTGATAAAAGGGTTCTGTCACCAAGAAGATATAACAATGAATGTCTATGCATTTAACAATGGAAATTAAAAACACACAAAGCAAAAATAGGAAAAACAGACAAATCCACAATTGTAGTGGGAGAGTTAAAAACTACTCTCATAGAAATAGATAGGATGAGTAGACAAAAAGTCCACAAGGATATAGAAGAGTTGAAGAACACCATCAACCACCTGGATCTCATTGACATCTGCAGAGCACTAAACCTATCAACAACAGATTAGACATTTTTTTCCCAAGAACCCAAGAATATTCACCAGTGTATATAATATTTGGGGTTGTAAGGCAAATCTTAAGAGAACTGAAACCACATAAAATATATTCTCTGATCATAATTGAATTAAAGTAGAAATCAATAACAAAGATAACAGGAATAACTCCAATCACTTGGATATTAAACAATGCACTCCTAAATAATCCAAGGATCAAAGAAGATATACCAAGGAAAATTAGAAAACATTCTTAACTTAATGAAAATGACTATATAATACATTAAAATCTGTGAGATGCAGCTAAAGCAGTGCCTAAACGAAAATTTATAGTATTAAATACTTATATTAAAAAAGAAGAAAGGTCTCAAATTAATAACCCAAGCTTTCATGTTAAGAAACTGGAAAAAGAATAGCAAGACAAACCCAAAGAGGGAAGGAAAAAAGAGCAGAAATCAAGAGCAATGTGAAAAATGTAAGCCCAAATAATATCTACATTTAATGTCGATTTACCAAACATTACGAGATTAAGATTTTCAAACTGGATTATAGAAAATAAAACACAACTATATGCTGCTTACAAGAATCATGAGGGCACAGAATAAAAATGAAGGTTAAAGAATGGAAAAAGACATACCACACAAAAGAAAACCAAAGAAAGTTGGTGAAGCTAATATCAGACAAAGTAGACTTTAAGGCAATAATCATATCTAAAGAGGGACATTTCATATTTATTAAAAGAGCAATTAACCAGGAACATATACCAAGTCTAAATTCTAAATGCACCTAATAACAGCTTTGAAATATATTTAAAAATGACAGAACCAAAGAAAGAAGTAGACAAACCCATAACTATGGTGAGATACTTTTCTATCTCTCCTAGTAATATGCAAACAAAAGTCAGAAAAGACATAAAAGTTTTATGCAACAAAATTAACAAACTTGACCCGATTAACATACATAGAAAAATTCATCTAACAAGTGCAGGATATATATTCTTTTCAAGTGTACATGGCAAATTTTCAAAATATACCATATGCTGGGTCATAAAAGCAAATTCGGACAAATTTCAGAGGTAGAGACCTAAACAAATGGATATACTATGTTCATGGATTGGAAGACTTAATATAGTAAAGATATTAATTTTCCCCAAATCTAAGCAATTCCTATCAAAATCTAAGCAGGATCTTTTTGTAGACATAGACTAGCTGAATCTAAAATCTGAATCTACAAATCTGAGGAACTAGAAAAGCTAAAACGATTTTGAAAAAGCAGAATGAAGTTGGAACAACCATACTGCCCGATTTTAAGATTTTTACTATACAGCTACAGTAACCATGCCATAGTACTGGCAGAGGGATAGACACAGAGATCAATGGAATAGAATCGAGAGCCCAGAAATAAAGTTTTCACAAATGTGCAAACATGAATGAAGAAAAGACAGTCTTTAGAACAAGTGGTGCTAGAACAAATAGATGCTCAAATGAATCTAGGCACATATCTCATTAAACATAAAACATGATCTAAAATACGATCATAGATCTGAATGTAAAACATGAAACGATAAAACTTTGGGAAGAATTTTGGGAAAATACTATGTGAAATTTAGTACGCCGACGAATTTTTAGATACAACACAAAAGCACGATCCCTGAAAGAAAAAACATGACAAATTGAACTTGATCAACATTACGAACTTTGCTCTCTGTAAAATACTGATGAGAGAATAAGATGAACCACGGACGGGGAGAAAATGTTTGCAAATTACATATCTGATAAAGGACTTTTATCTAGATCATACAAGGAACTCTTAAAATTCAACAGGAGAATAATGGACCAAATTTTTAAAATAGGCAAAAAGTCTGAATAGATACTTCACCAAAGAAGGTATGTAAGTGGTAAATGAGCACGTGAAAAGATACTCGACATCATCTCTCACTAGGGAGATGCAAGTTAAAACTGCAATGCAATATAACTACATACCTATTACAGTGGCTAACGTTTGTAAACCTGACAATAACAAATGCTGGCCAAGGTAACGAAAATTCTCATTTACTGCTGGTAGGAATGCAGAATACAAGAGCATTTTGCAAGACAGCTGGCCAATTTCTTATCACATTAAACGAAATCTTATCCTACAGCCCAAGCAATTACACTCTTAGGTATTTGCCCAAGAGAACTGAAAACTTATGTCCGCACAAAACATGTATGCAAACGTCTGTAGTAGCTTTATTCGCAATCACTACAATGTGAAAGGAACCAAGATGTCCTTCAAAAGGGAAATGGAAAAATCAATGAGAGCACTCAGGTACAACTTGATATATACATCTGATTTGATTTCTAGTATGAGATGTGAGTAAAGATAAATCTGGGTAATTTTGAAAGGATAAGAGTCCTAATTTGCCCTGCTAAATTATTTTGTCCTATGGCCTCGGTTTTCTATAATTAGTCAAGTTTGCGCTATTAGGATTTCAAGTGGCTTTGAAATGAAATATCCTTAGACGTGAATCACTCCTTTCTCCCAGAGTTTGGTCTCTTAAGGCCACTGATGCTTATACATGAAGATGGAAACCAGCTTTCTCTTAGAAATGTTGCCCTGTATCTACCAGACAACATGGCCTTTAATCTTCTATTTTCTCGGTAGTTAAACGTTCTTAGACACCAAATGGTGTGTCTGTTCAAAAGTCATCCCACTGACTTCACTTTCGAGCTACTTAGGCAGAGAATGCTCCGTGCACAATGAGACCGTAGGGAAATCTCCTTCCCATCTGAACGAGGTAGGGGTAAAAGTAACACTTGCTCACTGTGATCCTGATTTCATGGCAGAGAGACCCTTGAAGAACTTCTCGTGGCTGTGATTAGAGTAGCCACCAAAGAGCATCGCGGTGACTCTTCAAGAAAACAGAATGCAAGGGGAGACTGGCGAAAGGTGTAAATACAACACCTCTTCCTGTGGTTACTATTCTCATTATTAGCACTCAGTTAATCCCCTCAAGCCAAGGCAAGCAAGCTCAACCTTATTTTGCGACAAGGTGCTATTATAGCAGAGGTTCCTGGAACTCGAAGAGCCCATGAGCGGATTTCATTATCTCAAAACATCAAATGGCAGGTGTCCGTTTCCTACAAACAGCCATGTCTGCCTCACATTTCTCTGCCTTATGATGAAAACACATCAGCCGAATGTGGAGTGCTAGTCGTTACCTGACTGGTGGCCGTGTGGTTAAAACCCATCAACATGGAAACATGAATGACACGGAATGCGTGCAGCTCGCCCGGGAGAGAGGATTCGTTCAAAACACGGGATCTTTAAGAGAAAAGTTATTTTAAAGTTGGAAATCTGGGCTTAGAACTAAGACCGACTTGGGAAGATGACTCAGTTAAGATGACTTCCGTTTAACTGAGGACATATATTAAAGCTGATGATGTACTTTGAGTAAACACACTGCTTTATTCAGGTTTCGGCTCGGTCGGTTTAACACGGCTGCCTGTCGGTCGGCCCTCGTGCATCACTTGGTATAACCGAAACACTGAAAATATCCTGTAGAATCATCCCTCAGATTCCCCACTGGGCTCATGAATTATAAGGTGATGGCTTTGCATACAGCCCCCTGCGGCTGCTTCTTCACTTCGGCTTCCCAAATGCAAACTAACCACAGGAGACACCTCACATCACCGTCACGTCACGGCAGGACCCTGACGTCGGCCAGCCTCCTCAGTTTGCAGGTGGGACTGGGAGGACAGAGAGGACAGTGGCTTGTCTGGGACAAAGTGGCCGCCGAGAGACAAAGCCAGGCCTCGTGCCTACACTCCTTATCTAAGGCCTGAAAAAAAAAGTGTAAATCAGAATGTACTTTTATTTCTTATCACTGTGGTACATCACGAATTTAGGCCTATAAACATGACTCACGGCATCATCCTCGAGAAGCTTATAAAATGCTCCAGTGCAGGCTTCTCTACTTCGAAATGGTCTGAGGTATGGAGGGCCATGGGGCCGTCCCTGAGTCAGGTATGGGCAGGTCGCGGGGCTTTGTTTATGAGGCGTAGTAATGTGTCTCTGTCTCAGGCATCCTGAACGTGTGTGGCGGAACAGGGCCCAATCATGAGTCCCTCTGGACAGGCCCAGGCAACAGAGAGACTAGGAAAAAAATCAGGGCATGAAGCTGACGGCGGCGAGCAGTGCCCAGGTGCCCCTTGGCGCTTGTTATTACAGACGCACACTTCACACAGGGGAGGATTATTTTAATTCCGCGGCCTTCAGATCTCAAAAACACAAGTAAAAACAAGCAGGTAACTATGACGACTCCACTTCAGAGAGTTTAAATTTCAGAAATAAACCTATCCCTCTAGCCCCTTTATTTTGTTCTCTTAACATATACTTTGTCTTCTCTTCGGCTGAGGTTTTTATGTGACTTCAAAGACGTTTCTACCTGTTGCGTATCGAGACACGCTATCTCCTTGTCATCAGACGCCGGGCTGGAATCTGGGGAAGAACCTCCAGCCGGTGTGATGGAATCTGGCAGGCCCTACCTGCTCCCCTACCCGCCACCCACTGCCTACCTGGCGCTACAGCACTTGCTCTGGGCCTCTCCAGAAACTTCTCGAGCTGCTGCCAGGGTCTTGCCTTTCACATCCAGACTAAAGCAAGACTGTAACACAGGCTGCTCTGCACCCAGGCCCATAGGCCCGTCACGTCCTCCGTGGGACAGAGTGCATCTGCGGTGGAATGCAGTAATTCTCACACACGGCCTCAGCTGTCTGGTGGCATCTGTGCCCTCCCTGGAGTTCATTTAATGACTTTACGTTCCTCATCAAAAGCAAGGAAGACCCCTCTGACCCGGCCAGTAAGCAGGGGCTGATCTAAATGAAATCTCGAGGCGCCGAAAGGACTCCCATCAGCCAGCCTGCCGGCCGCCAAAGCATGAGGGTGTCCGGTTGGAACCTGCACTGGGGCACCTCAAGGGAAGAGGCGGGCCCAGTCACAAAGCCTTGCTCCCCAGATCTGGCCAAGGTTCCCACGGACACAGGTTGTCTGGAGGGGAAAGGCATTACAGTAAATGCCCTGACCAGTACTGGGGGATAAGGAGCACTGTCCTTGTGTCCCCATGGACCTCCACGGAGCATTCTGCCCGGTTCAGCTTTAACTCACCAGGAGACCCCAGCAGCACTGAGGCCCAGGGAAAGTGGTGGCGTCTGGAATATAAGTCGAAGAAGGCTGGGGCGGGAGAGGAAGAAAATGGCTGACCACCTGTTGGTCGGGAGCACCCATGAGCTTCCATGTTGTATACTCAAGAAGAACTGGGGGTGTAGGGAGAGAGTGTGCACGGGGCACTAGCAAGTGTGTGCGGGCAATGCTAACGAAACCCAGGTTTCAGGCAGAAACGGTTGGTTTCCTCCTTTGTCCACAGGAATAATAGAGCCAAGAGGCCTTGGAGTAAAAAGAGCCTAGGATCTGAGTCATTAAAGGAAACTAACATTTCTGAGCGTCTACGATG
>NW_006437746.1:1156912-1160890 GCF_000325575.1 Pteropus alecto
CAAATATATTATCCTCTCTTTGACAATCTTGAAAATTAAGCATTACTATGCTCATTTTACGGAATAGGATACAGAGGTCAGTAGGGCTCACGTGACTTGCACAAGGTCACCTGGCCAGCAAGCAGGAGCATTGAGTTGTGACCCAGTCTTGCCACCTTCAAGAGCCATACTCTTCCCAGGAGATCACTCCATCCTCACATAACCGCTAAGAACCCTGCACAGCTGTTGGCTGATTGGCTAATTACTAATAATTGATAAAACAGTTTCTTTTCCATTCCAGCTCCACGACCTCCATGCTGGCGAGCTTGGGTAAAGGCTTACCCCTCCGTGCTGCTGTGTGGATCCCCCTTGTAAATTGAACGACACCCTTTGCTCCCCAGTTGTTCCTTATCACTTCCAGGGGGAGCAAGGGCCTCAGACACAACCAGGAGATTCAGCCCTTGGCCGAAGAAGTGTGCGGGTCCTGTGTACTGACTCGTGCACAGTTTCTGATGAGGCGACCACCGCTTGTCTGGCCATTTCTCTCAGCGCCTGGACACCTGCAGGCTTTTGTGTATCTCTCTTTGCACCCGTAGGTGGACGTTTGTCCTGGCTGGTGATGGCAAGTGAGTCACCGGTTTGTTGGGTAGCTATGGGCCACTATCTCCTGTTCTCTTCACAATGACCCTACGAAGAAGGTCTTCTATGGGTGCACGTTAAGATGGGGTGAGGGTGCTGGTCAGTAGCAGAGCTGGGATGGAGACCCAGATCTGGCTGACTCTGTCCACTGCTCCCCGCCACCCCGGTCCCCATACTGCCCTGTGCCTCCCTCCATAAGGGTCTGGCTGCAGGAGCATCCAACACACACAGGACCAGTGCCTGACTGGGGAAGGCAGGAGCTGACGCCTCCTGTGGGGAAGGACAAGGCTGACATTCTGCCGTGGGAGGTGGGAGCAGCCCCAGCCTCTAGGAGCCCCAGGTTGGAGTGGGGAGCCCTCTCCTCTCAACCGATACTTCCCAACTTGGGAAATCAGCAAGCACGGGAGGCTGGATGGCGCGCGAACACCTGAACTATCAGAGGGGACAGGCGAGCTGAACGCGAGCGAGGACACAGCCCCGAGTGGCAGGACTCCCGGCTCCCACCTGCCCCTTCTTCCCTCCTCCTGGGGTCTGCACGCTCCTCCGCCTGGCTCGACACCCCCACCCCCGTCTCCTGCCAGTGCCTGTGGGCACCTGACAATCCTGGAGGCCACGGAAATGACCTGCTGAGGATTTGAATGAGTTTTTTTTGCCCCATACGACGTCATTATTTTCTAGAAGGAAATTATCCACATCTACAGTCTTCGTTTTAGGCCGGCCAATTTTCTCAGCTCTCTGTGGGGCAGTAAAAAATCCCCTCATTGCTAAGAAACTGTTCGTAATTACATCAGTTTCTGGCCATTAAGTCCACTGTTTCGAAAGTGGACTATAATATAGCCGGCTTGGGAAATCTTTTAGGCCCGATCCAACTAACTAACTACAACGGTCGGGGCCAAAATAAGTGAGGGAAAAAAACAGTTTTAATTGGCAAAGAATTATAATTCTGGACCTCCGGTGGATAGAAGAATAAACCGGAGGCTGGCCCGAAGCGAATGCTGGCGGAACACAGGATCAGGCCGTACCCTTCCCCGAGAGGACCGACCCGAGTGTCTAACGGGAGAGGACGGTCCCAAGGCATTGGCCCTGGAGCATCGGCCCTGGGCTGCGCTGGAGCCACCTCCTCACGAGGGAGCATGCTTGAGTGGCAGCTGGCCGCCATGTGATGTGAGGCGTGAGAATGTGGGCGACAGGTGCTGTGTGAGGTGTGTGCGGACTCCACGAACCTCGGCCGGTCCTTAGGGGCCACCCGGGTTCACACGGACGCGTCCGTTTCACAATGGAATCACTGAATTTGCAGGGTGTGTGTGTGTAACACGGGGGCTCTGGAGTAGGAAAGAAGTAGACAGAAGCGGCTTAATCGTGCCCGTTTCCAGCCCTTTCTCTGAACTCTTAGTGCATGGGGGTTGGGGAGGCAAAGTAGAAGCACGTCAGGTCGACAAAGCTACACAAGCTCTATAGCCTCGTCCTTCCTCAAGTCCCCACTCTACCAGCTGAGGACACTGTCGACCACTCACCCACTCTGTGACGCAGCCATTATAAATAAGGACAGCAGGGACTTGCTCGTAATGTAATATTCCATCAAAAAAACCCCACAAAATCTAAAAGCATGTGCGACGTGACTGCAATTATATGGCGAGTCTAGGTGCATCCTGGGTTTGAGGCCTCCAGCCTGAGAAGAAAATTACACCCCGCAGTCGGCACTGCGGGGCCCTCGGTCCAGCGAGAGGCGAGCAGAACCAGAATCGCAGCCACACTCGGGGTGAGTGCACGAGAAACTCTCTCCGCAACCACAAAGGGTCTGACAAACATTAGTTGGCATGATTCTGTGGTCGAGAAGACAGGATATCCTCAGCACCTGCTCTGTGTGGGCCCTGTTTCGGTGTGGGCGCTGTGGTGTCGGGAAGCTGTCAAGTCACAGCTTCCACTGTGAGAAACACGCGCCACCTGGGACTTAAACGCAGCAGCCTCCTCAATGCCTGTCAACAGGGCTGGACACGGGCAAAGCCGCAAACCGAAGCCAGCGGAGACACCTGAGCTCAGAGTCTGTCACTGTCCCTTCTGCCTCGCTGTCCTCCGAACTTCGCTTTATCCTTCTGGGACTCTAACGAAACGTTAGAGGCCCCCGAAATATCATCACGGTGGTAAAATTGGGAGGAAAATGAAACAGAAAGGAAGATTAAAGCACATTTGGTTTACACGGTTAAAGCTATCAGACACCAATCAGTAAAAATACAGGTCAGACAGTGACCGCTGGACAGCTGAAAATTCCCATGGTGTTGTGTTACTTTTTGTTCAGAGACTTGGTCAGACACTGAACTACAGAAACCGAGGCTGTGCGCTTTGCTGAACTGCACGTACCTCTGGGAAACCAACACCACGATCAAGACGGATGGAATATATCCATCCCTCCCAAAGGTTCCTCGTGCCCATGTGTAATCCTCCCCTCCTCCGCCTCCTCCCCACTCCCACTCCACCTGGCAGCCCTCCCCTCCAGCACGGTGTCCTGTGAGCTCTCGCTGCCTCGCTCTCCCTGGACTCCCAGCTCCGTCTCCTCAGCTCAGGGCATCTTCTGGGCTCCACCTCCCCTCCCCCTCCACATGCCGAGGCTTTTTGCAAACGGAAGGCAGGGAGCTGGGGCATTCAGTGCTGTCTCTCAGGGGTCACTATCTTTCACCGCCTGAAGTCCAGTGTCTTGAAAACCATGGTTATACAGTACTGTTTTTTTCCTGTTTTTGTGTGTGTTCGTTGTTTCAGTAGAAAGGGTAAATCGACGTCCTATTACTCCATCTTGCCCTGCAATGGCAGTCCTCCTGTATTCATTTAGAGTGCTCGTATGTCCAAAATTTCTCTATTGTTGGACACCTGGAATGTTTCTGGCTTTTCCTTTTTTTTGTGCGCTTGCACACAAAGTGTGTTTGTTAGTGGTACATTTTAAGGGTGCACAGCAATGAAGACTGCACTGCACTGATGTGCAGTCACAGTGGAAATCGTTTCCTTCAAAAAGCATAGATTGTCTTAAAAAAAAAAAAGACCTGGGGACTGACTCATGGATTTAAAGGTGGGTGGCAACCATTGACTATTTTGGCACAGATACAGCCAAATTAGTTCTAGGCCCTGGCCTAGAATATGTGACTGTAACTATACTGAACCAGAATAAGGATCTTGGTGGGCTCGATTCACGGCCGCTCACCTAGATTTCGGAAGCCGCCACAAGCAGTGCAGGAAATTACGTCCCACAAGGCTGGGTCCCAATTTGATATTGCTCTAATTTGCTGGGATTTCCCTGTGCTCTGTCACTTGCGGCCATAGGTGCCTAGGACTGCTATCGATGCGGGGGCAGAGAGGGGGATGGGTGAGGGA
>NW_006437746.1:1160936-1170902 GCF_000325575.1 Pteropus alecto
GTGGGGCGCCCGAGACCCGTGCACTCCGCACTGCCCACCGCCTGGGCTCAGAGGCCCACGTTCCAAAGGGGCTGACGAAGTGACCCAGGTCGTCCCACAACCCTTGCAAGAAAGACCGGCAATCCTGAACAGCCTGTGGCGCTTGGCGAACACCTTGGAAGAAGTGACTTACCTATTACTTTCCATAAAGAAGATTGGGGCAGTGACATGACAAAACAGAGCTACTGAGGTGTCATTTGCTGGCTGAGCTGTGGGGATCATTAGGTCAGTGATCTGCGGTTACAGCAGAGACCTGGGAAGTTCCCTTCACCTGCTGCCACGTTAGAACGATTTGCCAGTTGCAAAGAACCATGTGACGGCACTTCGTTGGGGTTACAATAAAGCGCTGGTATGGATTTTGCTTTCGAAAGTATTTGTCTTATTTGACCCTATATTTAGGTGATTTTGAAGCAAACCATTAAGTACACAGAAACAAAACATTAGATCAAAAGATCAAACTTAAAAAGATGCCTAAAGATCAAAGCTTCTTGTTCATTTTCTTTTGCTGCAGGAGTGTCTAGCAGAGGGAGAAAATATTTCTTTTGAGAAATACTCTGTTCAAAGAAAGATGAGAATCTGGCTTTAAGAGAATGGCCAAAGGGCGGGAGATAAAGGGTGGGGAAGAGTCAATAATGGCAGCCAAGGCAAACCTTTCGGCTACTAGTCCAGACATGGCGGTGCATCCATCAGATGTCTGAACACTCAAGAGAGAACAACCCAGCTGCTGGCGAATTCACTCAGAATCTTTCCTAACATCTGCAGGGGCCAGGTCTCGGGTGACGCCATCTGCCCAGGAAATGTGTGGCTACGCCATGCCTTCCGACTGAGACGGACTCAGCAGCTGCTGCCACTGGCAGTGAGCTGTCCAATCTGGACGTGGGCTTTGCCATAGCTGCATTAAGGAAAGGTCAGCAATACAGAAAGAATCGAGAATCAGTCTGTTTCCCAGCCCAGGTTCAGGGTTCCATGGCGGATTTTCAGGATTCTACAGAACATGTAACAGATAAGACTACTGTTGACCCACAAGGGCCTGGCTTATCATCTTGGGGGAGAAAATGAGCTAGAGAAGGTGTGTCTATGAATGGCAGACACCTGTCCCAGGGGCTGACCTCCACCTGTGTGGGTGTCAAGTCACTGAGTAGGCTAATTCTTTCATTCTCCTATGGTTGTCTGATGACGGCAAGTGCAAGACAGGCTTGGCGACCTCAGGGCGACCCCAACCTAACAGAGGACCCCTCTCCCAGGGCTTGGAGGAACCCCTCTGTTCTGACTGCCTGGACCTCTGAGCCTGTGCTCCTGGGCAGACCCTCCCTGACAGATCTCATCTGTGTTCTCGATCTGTCCCCAGATTCAAAGTGTTGGAATGTCCCCGGCTTCTCTGGACCACCCCCTTCAAAGCCCCAGTCCCTATGCCCCCCCCTTTTTTTTTGGTGGAGGGGGCGGTCTGAGGATAATGACAGGTGACAGAAAGAGAATACAGGCTCTTGACAGGGCCCCTGACGGGCACATCTCAGGGCTGAATGGGTCTTCGTTTTCATTCTTTCTTCCCAATGGATATGACAGAAAGTTACCTCGAATCAGAGTCTGCATGGACACTACCAATAGGAAGAGAACCAAAAGGTAAATCATCAACTATAAAAACAGTGGCAATAGATATCACAGAGGGCTTGCCTCTCTGGTAAAGAGCGCCTACAAATCAATAAGTATCAGGTCGAATTAAAAAAGAAAACCAAAAAAAACAAAAAAACTGGGCACGACATGAAAATACATTTCACAAGAAAGGAAATTCGCATGGCTTGTGCTTAACCTCGCTTACAGTAAAACGCAAATTTAAACTACAGCAAAATCCCATTTCACCTGATAGGCAAAGACAAAACAACTCGAGAAGACGAGGGAAAGAAAGGTGCAGTGTGTACAGTGAGCTGCCATTCGTGTAAAAGGGAGAAAGAATCGCCAACACTTTCCCGTATATGCACGAGGCATCTCTGGAGTGACATCCGGAACAATGACAACACGGCCGCCTCCGGAGAGAATCTGGCGCCTGAAGAACAGGACTGGACAGGAGAAGGCTGATACACAGACTCTACGTTCTTTTCATCGATTGAAATTTGAACATGAGATTGCCTTAAAGCTGAATTCATTTTGTCAACATCTAGCGGAAGAAGATCATTTCTGGGACCTTGTTTTGATGGACATGCTGATGCGCCAAGCTGAATGAGAGGCTCTGGATCATCAGAGACAGATATATAATGGTTTCCTTTAAAAAGATAACGGATCAGTCCATTATGGTTTGTGAAGTTCTCTCATACATTATGCCCTTGAATTTTTGTAATAAACCTCTGAGGCGGGCTTTATTTTTATGTTTTTCAGCGGCAGTGGGGAGTGGGGCGCCTGAACAGCCTTCTTGGGCCACAGAGTGAAGTTCCACAGCCTGGATTTGGCGCATGAGGTTGCATTTTTATATCTGCCCAACCCAAGACTCAGACGCCACCCCATAAGCCATGGGGGGAAGCATAAGAGGGACGGAGTGACGGCAGCTGGAAAGCTGAGGCTGTGATAACCAGCAGAGTCTGCCGGGGTGCTGCCCCGCATCCTTTCCAGACCTCAGGAGGAGGAGGAGGCAGCACATATGGTAAAGGGAGGAAGAAAAGCTTCTTTAGAGCCCAGACAACACCTCACAGCCACAGCTTAGGAGGGAGGGAGGCTGGAGCCTGGCAAGAGAGATGGGCCCAAGCGCACGCCCAGGTGAGACCCAGGAGCGCAGATCCTGAGGCACGGCTTCCTGTGGAAACCAGGGAGCACCTTCCTTCTGTTCCATGCTCGAGCCTTCTCACCCCCAGGGCCTGCCTCTCTCTCCACACCACCCTTCCTGCCTCTTGCCTTCAGTCCCTCTGCAAGGCCCTCACCCTGGCAGTGACAGCTATCCAGGAGGCAGAGGTCAAACTGCCCTCCAGGGACATCCATCACCTTCACCCAATGGTGCCTCTCCAGGGGCCCCGGACTGCAAGGTCTGGAGGCTGAGACCGTGTCTTTCTCATGCTGCATCCGTCTCGTGGTGCACTGGTCATGCGAACTGCTCATCAAACACGGCAGAGAGGCCGACACGGGAGCCCGTGAGCATTCCCTGCCTGTCAAAGGGCCTGGCGGTGACTCTAGGAGCTCGTGGCAGAACTTGGTCAATGGCGCGGTCGGGGTGGGGGCGGAATCTGGGAGGGATACAAAGGGCAGCAGCAGAGCGGAGGTGCGGACGGTCACCCGGCTGGCAAGGCCAGGCGTTGAGACAGGCTCAGTAAGTAAAGGGCTTGGGGTCTTGTTTCTTCTAACGAGCAGGAGAGAAATTGTTCCTGCTCAGCTTGGTGGAAGGCAGGAAATAGGACAGAGAGAGAGAGACACGATTTCCTGCTGGCTCCTGGACTCAAAGGACATGAAGAGAGAAAACCACCAGGTCGCTCTGCTTTCTGCCTCTGGGATATGGATTCTGGCTGTGAATCGAGTACGATGCTTATCTTTATGTTGATTTTTCTTGGTCCAAAATTCAGAAAAGTATCAGATGGGTCCCCCATGGGGTGAAATTCGGTTGGGTAATTGCGCTCTGCAAACAAACAGGACACAGGGCTGTGACTGATGGGGGACACGTCGCAGATTCTCCTTCACCCCTGAGATGTGAAAGCTCTCTGGGGGTTTGCGAACTCTTCAAACAGAGAGCTGATTTTCCCGCTAGAGATTTCGGTCTTGCGGAAGTAGAGTTTTTCTCTCAACCAAATCCTCACAGTCGGAGGGAGCCTCACACCCTCCCCGGATGACAGCAGCATTCCCCAGGGTCCGAACAGACAAACAAGTCTCCTGGAAAACGCTCACCGAGGCTGAAGTCATATTTGTTCATCAAGTTTAGTCCAGTGAATCTTAATATTTACCGAGGCTACACGTGGGGACACTTGAGGACAGAGCCAGCATGGCTTCCTTTCTCAAAGCAGGTTGAAACTTATTTTGGATTTTGATCCTGGGAGCTGGTGTCAATACAATGCGATTGGCTTAAACGTCTTTAGAGTTGCTTTTAGGCTGTGTGAGGCGGGCGTGAAAAGACTTAAAAAGAACAAAAACCGTGAATTCTTTGATGGAACAAGAATTATCATGAAATCTAGTTTGAGTCTAGTTAGTCTGCGTACATAGTTCTGTGGGAAAACTCAACTTCGAGCAGTTTCACAAAACTCAACTTCAAGTAATTTCACAAAACTCAACCTCAAGCAGTTTTTCACACACAAAAAACTATGAAATCCAGCATGTAGGGGACAACTCTGTGACCATAAAAAACCCATCTTCCACCTTCCCCTCCCTAACAGAGCCCAGTTCTGTTTAGGTACGTGCCCCTCCCCCACAGGGCTGGCCTGGGGCGGGGTGTTGAGCCCACTGGAGCACCAGGGGTCATTTCCGACCAGTCTGAGCCAGTCCAGCCGAGGCACTGATCCAAGTCTGGACAAGGAGACTATAGGGGAAGCCTGCTGGGGGCTCCTGGGAAAGGTCCCCTTCTCTAAGGCCAAGGCAGGGCGTGGAGAGCCTCTGTAGGGTCTGCCTTGGTACGATGTCCGGAACTGCCACCCATGTCCTGCTACAGCCCAAGAAGCTCAGGTAAGGAGGCCGAGCGAGGAGAAGGAGCGAGCGGCCTCAGGACTCCCCTCTGTGCGGGTAACACACTGGACTGCTTCAGAGTTTTCGTGACTTTCTAGGAGCATAGCTAATAACACAAGACCCTAAGAATGCTTCGAGGGTCCTTAACTTATTGTATCCCGACGTATTCTCAGCCAAAGACCTGCCAAACCCACTCATGGACCAGCATGGTGGCTGTGTTTACTTGGAAAAGAGATCCTCCTCAAAGTAATTCCTTGAATGGCAACAGCTTCCAAACTAGTCTCGAAACGCAGGGATGATCAGGGATGGTGAACCTTCGGGTCTGCTCTGCTCGGGCTCACAACAGAGCAGGTGCCCCCGTCTGACCGTTGGGGATCCGCCCCGAGCGCCCTGTGGGTGTATGGGGCTGGGGCGGGGGTGGGGGTGGGGTGCGCCTGCAGCAGCCAGGCAACTCCTGGGGCTTTCTACCTTTTTTTAATTAAAGCTGCATCTCCTATACAGTTAAAAACTTCGTTAACCTACTTAAATTATTTTGTTTTGCTACTGCTGTTGTTAACGGTAATCGTAAAGCACGAACTTAAAATGTCCCCAATTTTGGAACACCACAGCATCATCTGGGTGCACCCGCCAACCATTTTAAAATCATGGCTACTGCTTACTGAGTTTATTATTTCAGGTATTGGAGGGAGAAGACACACCATGGGAGGGTCCCAGGATTTTATGTTGGCAGAGGAGAGAAAAGGTGGAATCCTCTTCAAAGTACTGGCAGGCCTTTCTTCCTGGGAACGTTCCAGCAGATCTTGACCCTTGCCGCATGTCAGAATCACCGCTACGGCCTGAAAATACAGATTTCCAGGCCACTCGGGACTCAGCAAGTCAGAATCTTCAGGAATTAGGGGCCAGTGCTTTTTTAAGTTCCTTAGATTAGAAGCCAGAGAAATCACTTAAAACCAAAGAAAAAGTCCTACTATTACGTGACTTGTTTTCTCTAACATCTGACGTACTTTCTGATGGACCATCCTGCTGCTTTCAAAGGCGAACTGCCTTGCCAGACACAGCCTCTCTCACCCCGAGAGGTGAGGACGGTGCGGCTGTCAGAAGACCTCGGCTGGGCTAATGCGTTATCACATTGCAGAAGAGCAGAGACACGTGCTCGGTGTTCCAGGGGAGAAAGGAAATGAGTGATGCTTTCCTGGCAATGTGACGCCCACACTTTTAGCGCCTATAGGTCAAAGGCTTGATGGAAATCGATATGTCTTCAGTCACCAGCTGACTAAGTAGCACTTTGCCTCATGGGTTTAAAGCAGATAAAAAATTGCTGCACTCTACTCAGGATATTGCATCTATCACTCGATTCTGCTAAAGAATGGACGACTCGGACACCCAGATAGCATCGTACGCCATCCACGGCAAGTGACATTCAGCTTAAAATGCAGTAGATGCAAAATAACATTGGGCTTACAGGCGAATACATAAATTCAAACCAGAAAGCAACTGAAATGCTTTTAAAAATTGGTTTTTGGGTTTCCTGACGGATAAACTATTTCAGTTTTTCTTCAATAAGGAGAGACAACATTGAGATTCGAAGGGAAAAAGTATCGGTTTTTTGTAACCACAAAATAGTTAGGAGTTTAAGGCTCTCTATTCAATCCCATATCGGTCATTCTCCAAAAGTGAGAGATAATAATATCAATAATGCCATTATTGTGCCTGTCCACTCATTTTCCTGTCTTCGACATGAAATAATAAATTAACCAGAATTAGTGCTGTTTGGAAATATTTAGATCTTTCTATTCTCACCCACCCAACCACTCCTGCCCTTAAATCAAAGAGGAAACAAAATTTTGATCTAGAAATAAGGGTCCCAGGTACTATAACTAAGCCCTCTGTTCTTGAAGGTACAACTCAGTTCTCCTTCTCTAAACTGTGTATTAGGACAGTGATAACCCCAGGGAGGTTGTACATGTTCGTGTACTCTGGGGGTCCTCCAATCAGAGAAGGATAAATCAGAGGCTAATTCAAAACTCTCACGCGCTGGGCTGGCATGAGACCAAGCAGTCAGAACGGGCACCGTGGCCGACCCTAAGTGGTATACCCTGGAGTGTTTGGGTTGGATCTCAGCCTAGGGTAAAGCACTAGGTTTGAAATATGGGAGCTCTTTCGAGAAGGAACCTCAACAATTCAGTGAGTTGGTGGGACCGAATGTCTGCAGAAATGGCTGCAGTTATTTTCCTCTCTGTAGCCTCATCTCCGACAATGTGACCTCACGGCTTCTCCCAACGAGAGGTCAAGTCTATTTCCCACCCTTGAGTCTGGGCTGCCTTGTGAGTTGCTCTGGCCAACAGGATGTGATGGGAGTGATGCTGAACCCGTTCCAAGCCAAGGATTCAATCGGCTTTACACACTTCCATTCTCCCTCTTGGATCTCCGTCTACGAAAACCAGCCCGGGCTGGCCTGCTGGAGAAGAAGAGGTCACACGGCACAGAACTGGCCCAATTATCTCAGCCAAGGTCCAAAATGTGAGACAGCCCAGTGGACCTGCAAAGCTGCCTACCTGACCTGCAGCTGACCAGGGATGCTGAGAGAGCCCAGTTAAGACCAGCAGAAGGATTGCCAGCGGCTCCCGGCCTCAGCGGCTGACGTACAAAATCATGAGCCATGAAAGTGGTTCTCGTTTTTAAATCAGTAAGTTTCAAGGGGATTGGTTAATACAGCAATATTTAATTGAGACAGCTGGAGGTCTCCGAGAAATCTGGAAGGGGCGATTCTCGCGTTCTGCAATCCTTTGCTCAGAAGGATGAATTTGTAACCCCAGCGAGCTTGCTGTTTTTGTGCTGTTTTACTTCCAACCACGATAGCCCACATCTTCTCCCACATTGCTAATCTGTACTTATTATAATAATTTCAAGTGACCATAAAATATTCCACTGAAGGAATATAATTTACCTAATCATGCCCATGTTGATGCACTTTTAGATTGCTTGTAATTTCTAAGAATTACAAATAATTTTATATATACAACATTTCTCATGTTTAAGAGGATTTCTTTAGGATAGATTCTTAGGAATAGACTTCCCGAGTCAAGGTCATTAACCATAATATGGCTCTTGTAACATGCTGTCAGATACTTTCCAAAGGGACCCCACCAGTTTTCACAAGCGGGGTATGAACACCAGCTTCATTACACATTTGCCAGCACAAGATTTATTTTTAGAAGGTACAAATTTAGTAGATGAAAACTAAGAGCTTTGGTTACATTTCTTTGACTGGATGAAAGCCTGGGGCAGCCACAAAGCTATCTGATTTATACACTACTGGACAAATAAGGTTGGCATAAAACTTTGAAAATCCAGAGAACTGAGGAAGAGGTAAATGTTACTCAGATATTTATTTCTGGAACATTGACAGTACCTCTAATTTGTGAAAACTAAGGGGCATTTGCTTTTCTAAAACAAGTTTTTAGATGGAAAACCTTTTACTCCTCGATGATGTGTAACTTTCCTCTAAATGTATGTTTATAACGGGTATCATATCGAGGGGATAACAATAACTCAACAAATAAACCCTGCAGGATTTGTAATAAGTTTTCATTGATTTCCACATTAAAATTATTCTGAGGTTGAAGAACACTTCCTAAATAACATGAATGCGCCTGGGAGAAGCAGCTTTATCTTAATCGGGGCCTAGCGATGCACGCACAGAGCCATGAGACAGTCTGCTGAGGCTCCCGGCACTTCCACAGCACACCCAGACGGTGGTGAGAAGGTCCTACATAGATCCCAGCGAGGAGAATACTCTGGTGACACCCTCTCAGCACTGATACAAGTGATCCGTAATTAATGGCAGTTGAAGCGCTGACATTTTTAAGAGTTAATTTTCTCTTCTTAAAAAACAAATTAGAGATTCAAGGTTCTAGAAACGTTATGCTCACTATCTAGCATTCTGGTAGGTATGTGTGTTGAAAATTAAGGGTTCGGGTTATAGCTAATGCTCTAGGAACTGGGCCTAACTTTCAGCTTATCATGTCTGTGCAATAGCAAGGAAATTCCAGAAGCTTCCGAGCCCTTGTGCATGTCTAGCCCAGATCGAGCCAACCCCAAGACTGGAAGGAGAAGTTAAATTATGCCAGCGGGGCATCTACTTATATATCTAATAGGCATCTCAAATTTAACACATTCTAAATTTAATAGACTAGCTGAACACCTGATCTTGCCCTCAAAATCTAATCTTCCTGAGGTCATTCTTGACTCCTTTCTCCTTCTCTTGCCCCATATCTAATCTGTCACTAAACTAGCTCTGTCCCCAAAACTCATCTAAAACCCGACCCCTTCCCACCAGCCCCTCTGCCACCACCCTGGGCCAAGCCACAGTTAGCCTTCCCCTTGACACTGCAGTAAGGACCTGATCTTACCTTCTGCTGTTCTCTTCCTGCCTCTCCCCACTCCGTCCCCACTGGCCTCCCTTCTGTTCCTTGAAGCTGCCAGGCCTCGCTGGTTTTTGAGTAAGTCAAGCACACCCCCATCTCATACCTGGCATCTATGTTTCTCCTACCTGGAATGGTCTTCTCACAGACACGTACGTGGCTTACTCCCTCCCCTCCTCACCTCTTTACACAAACGTCACCTTTTCAGTTGCGGCCAAACCCCTTCCTACCTTGTGCTCCCACTGTTAATTTTCTCCCTAGCACTTACTACTTTCTCATATACTGTGTACTTCGCTTATTTAGTGTGCTCGTTGTTCACTGTCTACTCCCCTCCCCGCCCCACCCCCAACAGAATGTAAAGTCCACAAGAGCTGGGATTTATATCTGTTTTGCCTCACTGACACGTGCCCGGTATGTGAGTCTGGTACACGAGATCAGGGATAAGAAAGAACAAAATGGTGAAACCCCTAACTCCATGTTAATATTGGTCCACAAAGCAATAAAAGAAAATATTATTAATATTGGCACAACCCAGTGCTTTGCACAGAGCTGGGTTCTTGGCCTCGGTCAGATGACTGATAAGGTAGAAGCATCAAGACACTTTAAATGGACATCAGCCCCAAGGAAGATTCATGAGCTCAGATCTCACAATACAGATCAGAATTTTTTCTGATCTAGAAGAACCAGGACCTGAAGTCACAACAGGAAGTTTGGCGTGACGCAATTTATCAGGTTCAGGGACTTGCCCAAGACTATGCGGCCATCTAGATGGAAGGGGACCCAGGAAGGGCCAGAGGACGCTTTCACAGTTCACTCCAAAATGAAAGGTGTGATTTCTGAATCATTTCTGGCTCAGGGATCATCCGCACTGCCTGCT
>NW_006437746.1:1170917-1198120 GCF_000325575.1 Pteropus alecto
TCATCTCACAAGGCTGAGAGCTGAGCGAAATGGGAGGGATCGATACCCGCAGGTTGGTGCCGCTGACGCCAGCGGTGTTATCTGACTGGGGTTTTTTTTTTCTTTTACTCATTTTTAAATGAAATGCTATTCAGTCTTTTAAGATGACTAGAAATGTGCATGTCAACATAATGACAAAATACAATGGATGTTCCCAAGACCACGAATACCTTCTAATTAGCTCTAAGTTATACACCAGGAACTAACACACGCGAGCACCAACTTATTTAATGGTATATAGCCATGTGAAAAAATTTCGTGCCACTTCTAATTTATAAAATACTCAGCTAGACAACAATTTAAGCACTAGGTGGAATGGCTGATCACGATTTTCTACAGAAACAGGTTTTCTGGTGTGCTATGTTTACGACATTGCAAAGGAACGCATCTGAGTAAATGCGTCTTTAAGTACCTATTAATACAAATGAAGAAATGTGAAAAACGAACGAAATCAAGAATTTACTTGCTATTTAAGAGACGCCGTCAGATATGTCATCACTAAAAAGATCTCCAAATCAAAATGCTTATAAGGACAAATCATGTCTGAAAAATAAGTCAGTGTGAATCCACGACGCACAGAATACCCCTGGGGAAGGGGCTGGCTCTCTATCTCTAAGAGTTATTTGATGCTGATTATCTATAGTAAAACTCAATTTAGGTTTGAAAACAATCGTGGCCTCTTAATATTTTTATAACATTAATAAATTAAAATTTTTCTATTTAAGTTCGACACTGAAGCCCAGGTAATGAATGGTCATGCTGAGGATGCCAGAGTCAGAGCCAGAACCTGGGAACACTGTAATGGTTCAAAGCACTTGGATGAAGAAAGCGGGCATTCATGTGTTCTCACAGGAAACCACGTTTACCTGTACCACTGCTATAAAGTACGTTTGGCCAATGCAGAATTGAACAGACATATTTAAAGGTCTGCCCATCAGCTTAAAACATATAACTTGTCTCTCAGAGATAAGCGAAGTTTGCTTTAACTCAATATTGACTGGAAACAAAATAATATCTGAATCGAGACTTAATGAGATTGTTTAAGCAATTTAGTGAACAGGGCTTCTCACATATCTTCGGGACCCAGGAACTTGAGCTGAGCAGGGTGCCAGTGGGGGCTGCATGGCCATCCTGGCTTTTAAATGCCTGGTGGCCTTTTTAAGAAAGAATACAAAAGAATGAATGGCTGATGGGAACAAAGCGGTGAAGGATTATTCTCTGAATAATTGAATCTGTGATCTAAAGAGGTAGTTTAACGAAAACTCAGCATGTTGTTATGAGCCATTTATTTTAACTATTTTCAAAATACTTGAAATATTGAGAATATTGCCCAGTCGCAGCACAGGTTTATTTCCTTCCCAAACGGTCTCCAAAAAAGCTCAGGTTCCAAGTTGTAAAACAGTCTTTACGGTGAAGAGATAATTTTAAAATGAAGGGAAATAATAAAAGTCTCTGATTATAAATAAAAAATTCATGATAAATGTGAGAAGGGTATGGAAGATTTTAAACATTTCCATGATCTATGTTACTAGCAAAGCCACTGTCTTCAGCCATATATATTTTATATATATATGTCAATTTTTAAACACTCAAAAATTTCAATAATTTATCCCTGATTAATTTAATGTAGATAATTATGAGGATTTCATAATAATAAAAGATAAGTAAAATTTTTCTTAAAATGAAATATACTAAAGCAGCCTGTACTAAAAGATTGGGAGACAGAATTGTGCATTTATGTCCAAAGAAATAAAATCAGTATCATTTTCAAAATTCATAAAACGTCAAACATCCAAATACGAGCAAATGTTACAAATTATTACATCGTTATGATTTTTAAAAATTATAGCATTGCCTCTGATAATAATTAATTGGCTCTTAATTGCCTTTGTCACTGACCTCTTCTCAGAGTTTGAGAGAAAAGATTTTCCTATTCTTGAAGAACATTTAAAGAGCTTCCAGCTCAGGAGCCCACACTGTGATATTTTACTCTGCCTAAATCAAGATTAATCTTTGAAGGTGTCACAGCAAGAAGTGAAACTCTAGGGAGGCTATTAACAATGTAGCATTTCTAGTTGTGTTGGAATGTTAATTCCGCTTCCTAAGGAAAACGGGTGAAGTGGAATTCATTAAAATTAAGATCTTGTGACTGCAGTAATGTGCCGCCACGTTCCTATTAGAGCACATCTGCGGTAACATCCAAGTGTCTCTGTGGAGCCAGTGAAGCTAGTGAGGTCTCAGCCTGATTTCCCCCCGACTTATTTCTTCACACAGTAACGTACAGACAACAAACCTCAGGTGACTCATGAACGGAAGTGAGTTTCCACATCCACGTCTGGCAGTGCCCTCTGAGGTGAGGGGTTCTCTTGGCCAGGCAGTACCAATGACCTTTAAGAATACAGCTGAAATTTGTCTTTTCTGCACTGTGGTCTCCTTCAGACATGCTCAAGTCTAACTCAAGGTCACTTTGGGGAGCAAGCCCTGTGGCTAAGCTGTGCTGGGCTGACAAGAGCCACGGAAGCCATCTGGGAGCCACATGGCAGAGCATGAGGTAAGCGGTAACAAGCAAGAGGTGTTCAAAGGTCCCCAAGAATTCTCAGAAAAACCTAGGAGGGAGCTGATATTCTGTAGTCATGACAAATGGGTGATTTGGCTTATATCTGGATACTAAGAAAAGACACATTTGAAGGCTTGGAAAAGTGGGGTCAAGGGCACTCAGTATTGTGTGTAAAAGGGTGAGCAACCTGCCTGGGGTCTCCTTCTGCGAGAACACGTGGACTTGTTGGTTCAGTAGAAATGGAAAATTTAACGTGGATAAACGTAACACTTGGGTTCTTGGTTCTCAGCAGCAAGCTGCAGAGATCAACCCTAGCTGATTTAAGTAGAGAAAGCTTTTGCAGGCTCACAATTTGGGGGTGGGGGAGTTGGAAGATTTGACCTTAAGCTTTCTAGAACAAAACCAACCCCTTACACTGCCACTGCTGCAAGGTATTCTGGGATGCCGTGACTGGCAACAGCCCTGCTTCTGCTCAGTTGTACCAGGAAGTCAAACTGGCAAACTGGGATCCTGTCACTTCTCCAGAAAGCAAACCTGCCATCCCTTGCATATGTCACCAGCTCCTGTGTCAAAGTGTACCACGAGGAAGTGTGACAGAGCGGAAATCTCCTGCCTGTGGCTCAGCTGCAAGGAAGGCGGGAACAGGAGTTCATAATATTATCATAAAGACAGCCTTTATTTCCTGCCAAGAATTATAAGGCAGGAATTTTCCTCTAATATGGAAAGGGGTGCATATGTTGGGCCACCAAAATGACAAGGCCAGACCTGGAGCGGGGAGGTTTATACCCTGGGGAGGAAACCCCAGCCTTCTATAAAGGTGAGTGCTTTTGTTTCTTTTAAATTAAATATATTAAATTTTTCCCTGATGATAAAGATGCAATGTTTCCATTTCCAATAATATAACATCGAGGCCTGGATAGACTAAAGCTTCTCACACTATAGAAGCCTAGATGTGCTGATATAATACACTCCACATTCCCTCAAATATACAGCTGAACTAGCAAGGAAATAAGGGAAATCCCCAGTGGGAAAACACAAGGAAGAAATTAAAACCCGGAGTTGCGGTTGCTGGTGTGGCTGCCTCAGAACGTGCTCATTTTGGTACCTAAAAGCTTGAGTTCCCACTTCCCTCTCATATTTATCCAAGGTCTCGCTTTCTGTCCTTATGTGCTGTGGAAACTCAATCTCTATACTAATCTCACTGTGAACTGGTACAAAAAAGTTCTTGGACTGGCACCAATCTGTGGTCCCTGCTTGGGCGGCACCGTTTCAGACTTTGTTAAATCAAGTATACCTGTTAACTTTTCAAAGATGATTACTAAATAAAAGAAATAGAACGTATACCTTTCAAACCAGAAGAAGAAGAAGAAAACAGGTATATATTTATTTACCTTAGAATCAATTTATTAGGAGCCAGGAAAACAGAAAGACAAAGAATCAGAAAAAATAAAAAATAAAATGGTAGAAAAAACGAATTCCACATATGACCACAATCAATGCAAATGTAATCAACAGACCAGTTAAAAAACAGAGATTGTAAGATCAGCTAAAAAACAACAACAAACTCTAACTTTATTCTAATTAACTGAAACTTACTTAAGCATAAAAGGGAAAGGCTAAGCATAAAAAGATGGAAAATGAAATAACAAATGTGATGGTTAATTTTTTTTCAACATGGCTAGGCCACAGTACCCAGGCATTTTGCCAAACACTATTCTAGCTATTCTAGATGCTTCTTTGAAGGTTTTGTTTCTTTTTTTTTTTTACATGAGATTAACATTTAAGTCAGTAGGCTTTGAGTAAAGCAGACTACACTCCATAATGTGGGTGGGCCTCGTCCAATCAGTTGAAGGCCTTAACAGAAAAAGGCTGACATCTCAGAAAAGGGAATTTTGCTAGCATATTGCCTTTGGACATGAACTGCAACCCTTCCCTGGTTCTCCAGCCTACTCAGCAGATTTTGGACTCATCGAGCCTCCACAATTGTGAGTCAATTCCTTAAAATCTCTTCCTCTCCCACCCTTCTCCATATAAATAAATATCTCCTGCTGGTTCTTTCTCTGGAGAACCCTAAAACGACAAGCTAAAGAAAGGTAACACAGACCTTAAGGTAGAAAGCATTATTAGGAATAAAGATAAAGAAGGTCTATACATATTGATAAAAGATCAGTTCTCTAGGAAGTTTGCAGGAAACTAACAATTCTGATCTTATATACATATAAATACCACAACCCAAACATATACAAAGTAGAAATGAACAGAGTATAAGGAGATATTGAAATTCAAAATCATAGTGAGAGATGTTAACACATCTCTCATTGATTGGTCTATCAGGCAGTCCAAAACACTGGAGATTATAAAGATCGGAATGGAACACAATTAGTAAATACCTTAATATAATGGACACACATAGGATCCTGCACCCTATAACTAAAGCACACATTTTTTTTTTCAAATATGTGGAAAATTACAAAACCTGACCACACTGTTAGGCTACGAATAGCTTCAGAGAAAATCTAATAATTGATATCATAGAGATGGTGTTATTTTCACCTATGATGCAATTAAAAAAGAAGAAACAATTATTTCAAAACAACTTCATACATTTTGAATATTTAAAATAAATGGCATGAGCGAATAAATGAAACGCAGAATACCTTTAATGGAACACAGAGTATATTTAGAACTAAAGAGAGAATAAAAAGGGTACATACTGAAATGTATAGTTTTTAACTGAAGGGCTACTGAAAGGGTAATTTAAAGTCTTATGGGCTTTTATGAACATATAAAAGAAAATTTAAAATTAATGGGTAAAGATGGTAAAATTATAAAGGAAAGCAAGAGAATGAGTATCCTAAAGCGAGGAGAGTGGGGCTTTTGGGAGGAGAGCAGAATGCAGTGGGGGAGGGGGGCACGGGGTTTCCAAGGACTGGCCATGACCTTACGGAAGTCATGTTTAAAGAAGTAAAGCACGATGACAATATCTCATCAAATAGGGAACATCGATATAAAGAGATTTTTTAAAAAATGAAATTCTGGTGTTCAAAAGTACAAGAAACAAAGCAGAAAGTTCACCAGAGACCGTCAATAGATGTGAATGGGCAGGAAAAAGAATTGGCAAACTCAGAGATGCAACAACAGAGATTATACAACCGAAGAACAGAGAGAAAGCAAGAGTGAAGAAAACTGAATGGAACCTTAGAGAAATGTGAGACGCCGGTACGTGTACCAGCACGTGTGTCATGGGAGTGCCACAGAGGAGAGACAGGAGCGGAAAAAAAAGTCAAAAGAAATAAAAAGAAATAATGGCGGAAAAAGCAGTCAAAAGAAATAACGGCTGAAAACTTCCCAAACGCGATGAAAAACAATTTCTATATCCAAGAAGCTCTCCATCTTAACACTGACAGTGGAATTCTTTTCTGAAATGGATGCTAAAACTCTTCTCAGCTGGCGGTCATCTACCCAACTACACAGGTAACACCTACTGGTCTTCCCTGTTACCTCTTCATACCCACTCGAACGGCTCTAAAAGACAAACAGTAAGGCATGTTGACAACGATAAAGATGTGGAGAGATCAGAACTCTCAAACGTTGCTGGTGAGACTACAAAACGGTGCGACCACTTTGGAAAAGAGTCTGGGATTTCCGCAAATGATTAAACATAGTTACTACAGGACCCAGCAATTCCACTCCTAGGCCAATACACATGAGAGATGAAAATATATGTCTTCACAAAAACTTGTACATCGATGTTCACAATGGCATTAATTCATAATAGTAAAAGGTAGCGAAAACCCAAATGATCAACTGATGGATATATATAATACAGTATGTCCATACAGTGGGATATTATTCAGAAAAAAAAAGAAAAGAAATGGAGTACTGACACACGCTACAACACGGCTGAATTCTGAAAGCGCTGTACCACATAAACAAAGTCAGACGGAAGGCCACATATTGTATGATTCCATTTATATAAAATATCCAGAAGAGACAAATTCATAGAGATAGAAAAATCTGTGATTGCCAAGGGCTAGAGAGAGAAGAGGGACTAGGAAGTGACTGATAATGATAAATGACACTGAATCGTACACTTTAAATGGGTGACTCACATGATATGTGAATTATGTCTCAACAAAGGTGCTATTGAAAAGAAGCTGGTGTGTTCTGTCCCTGCCCTCGAATGGCGTGTAAGCTCCCTGAGGCAGGGACCTTCCTTATTTGGCTCACCACCCCATGTCGGCATCTACAACAGCATCTCGTACATAACAGTCACTCGAATATTTGTTAAGTGAATGAGTTACCATTATGGAACATTTTCCTCTAGTTTTTGGCTCTCTGCCCAAATATTTTTCTGCGCAATTTTTAATACTTAATATTACATCAGACATTTTCTAAGTACATTAAAACTCTCCTTAAACATTTTAATGTTTGAATGATTGCATATTTTAATGGAAAATAGGCAATTACATCTCTTTTCTCAACAATTCTGTCATTTCGCTTTATAAATTTTTAGTCTCCACACAGCTGATCACTCATAAAGGTAAAGGATCCAACATGAGGATTTGTCAAACTTCTGTGAGAGAGGAGGAGACGACACTCTCCAGTTCCAGCCTGAGGTCCCGGTCCCAAACACAACACATATTTTTAACAAAACACAATGACCACTTTTTTCTTGGTCAGATATACATCCTTGAACAACAGATTACTGATTTTACTGCAGTGGGAGTCTCGGATAAATGAAGGATGCTGAGAGGAACTGTAATTGACCAAAACCTTACAGAAGGTGTTCTGATAGCACGAGGCTCTCCAAACCACAGAATGGGGCTCTGCCGCCCAGCAGAATGACCTCCAGTTACAGCAGACAAGAAAGGTCGACCTTCCGATCCTGTGATCTCTGGTTCCTGTGAGCTCCCGGCTGCTAGAAGTCATCACTTGACTCCCTCCTCCTATTGATGCAGCTTTATTGACTCTTTAACTAATGGGCATATCTGTTGTCCCAAAGGGCTAAGGTAAATAATTAATGAGTTTAACGGCAAAAATCGCTCTCAACTCCTTATCTTACCTCTTGAGAAAATCCTAATGGGGGAAAATATAGGTGAAAAAGTAAAGATAGGGAAAAAAACAAACCACACTGGTTTTAGTTCTTCCATTCCCATGAGTGTTTGAAGCATAAATGGTAAAAGGTGGGATTTTCTCTGACATAGAGCTGAGAGATGATTTTTAAAATTTGGGTCTGAAAACAAAATTTCAGTTTGTAGAACAGGTTTGGTATTCTACTTTATGAAGTCCACGTTGGTTTGAACTGTGTTGTTAGTTATTAAAAAATAGTTGTATATTTTAATAAAAATGGATACTTGAGCTTGGTTTTGAATTCAGTGACAGGCAGATATATTACTCTGTATTAAAAACTTTAAGTATAAACATAACAGCACTGAGAGGCAAAACAGAGATCCGGAAGCAGTGCCACAAATAAAGATTTGTTTGTGTTTTGGAGTTTAGCTATCGCTATGCTAAAATATTTTAATGAGCATCTTCTATACAGTTAGGGTAGAATGCGGAGTGCTGGCAGGACAAAAGGTCCAGGGCTGGTGGTGAGCCCAGAGGGGAATCCTGAGGAACAGGGTCAGCCAGCAAGCTGAGTCATCTCAGAGCGTCAGCAGCAGGCAATCAGCAGGGCAGTCTGTGAGGTCAGAGCAAATCTAGAAAAACAACTTGGGCACTGTTGATTAACACTGTGTTTCTGATATAGGGAAGAGGCATTAGAATTACAGAAATTGACTAAATATTAAACCAAATTGTATTCGGAGGCTGCAACATGTTTCCAGTCCATGGGGAACCTACAGGACAAAGGAAGATTCCCGCAGAGATGAGTAACAACTGTTTACCCATACCTTTAACGCTGTGTACCCATACCAGGAAAGGAAAACAGGAAAACAAAGTCTTTAAATCGTAGACTACACAAGATAAACCCAATCGTTCATTCCCTATGGCCAGACCATGGGGGGCCTACAGAACAAAGCCTGAGATTACTAACATGTCTGTAATGCTGCAAACCCCAAGGAGAACAGAAACTTTAAGCCCTAGTTCATAGAAACTAAGAATCACCTCGAACACTCAGTGTCTCTCTCATTCTATCTTTGAGAGGAGACCATTCTCTGTGGAGCATTATCCCTTCTCTGATAAACTTGCCTTTTGTCTCTAACTCTGGCTCACAATTGAATTCTTTCCTGCGAGCAATCAAAAATTCTTTTCTCCCTCTCCCTCTCTCTCAGTGTGGGACTTGAATCCCCACTTGGGGAGAATTCGCCCCATCCTGCATCATAAGCTTACAAAGAAAATAGACAGCGTTTGGAACAGAGGTCTTCATCGGTGATGCCCCATAACTGGTAGAAGATTCACTTAGAAAATTTACTTCCAGTGCATGTTAATTTTGTTTTAAAAGAACAATGGAGGAGTTGGTACCACCAATTATATTATAGTAGATTTTGAGGAATAAAGAATTGAGTCTCAATAGGTATAATTAGCTGTAACAGGTCTATGAAAATAACTTCAGATATTTCTTACATGATTTCTAGAAATAGGATCTTTATTTTACTTAAAAGCAATAGTACAGCTAGTCAAGGTGACCCAGGAGACATTTAAGTGGCCGTGTGGAGACTGAGGAAACCTTAGGAATTGACCTGCAGACATTGCTTCTCTCCTAGGTGTCCATGGGCCACCCCCTCCCCATCCCCCCCAGGTTGGGGACACTGTAGATTCGTATAAGGGAAGGCTCATGATCACAATTTATGCTGCAAACCAGATAGTTCCCATAAGAGCTATTAGGACATCTTGTTTCCACTGAGTTCTCAATGTCACAAAAGATGTAAAAGAACTTTTCATGTCATAGTGCATGGTTATCACAGTTTATGGTTATCACAGCCCACGGTTATCACGGCACATGGTTGGGTTATCGCAGTGTGTGGTTATGAAGAAAGAGGTAGGTGTTTAAAGGTTGTCGATTTTCAGAGAGCCCAGATCAAAAGGGAGAACCTGCAGGTCTGTGGCTCTCTCAAAATCTAGGTTCTATTAAATAAGAAATTTTTGCACGTATTTTTCACTAGACTTAAACATAGCCTGGTACACGGTCAAACCAAGTACACACCCAATCTGCCCAGGCAAATACCATCATATCGCCACGTTCATTTTTTAAATGCCTCATATTTGCTGGGTGTTTTCCCACTTGCCTGATACTTCTGATGCAGGACAGGGCAAATTTCTCTGAGGTGGGAATTTCTCTGAGGTGCAAATTTCTCTCGGCCCTGCACTGAGAGAGAAGAGGGTTCTTGGCGGAGTGTACGAAAGCATTGAAACACGCACCAGAGTTAGAGTCAAAGGAAAGTTTATTAGAGAAGGGGTGACACTCCGTAGACAGAGCGTGGTCTCCTCTCAGAGGCAGGGAGTGAGCGAGCCTGAGAGAGACTCAGAGGGACAGAGACAATAGAGAGAGAACGAGGACAATGAGAAACAGTAAAGGCACAGAGAGAGACCAAGAGAAAGACGCCGAGAGGGACCTCCAGTGGAGAGCTCAGTTTATATATCATTCTTTAGTGCCTGTGGTGACAGTTTAGAGACTCTGTTGACCCATCTCCTTTGATATGGACACACAGTGAGGAAGGATAAGAGTATGTAGTGTGAACGGCCTGCTGGCAGCTCCCAGCCTTTAACCCATAGGTTCCCCATGGTTTTGGCCTAGGGAATGAGTGATTTTATTTTGTGTCTTTAAGGGTGCTACTTAAAGGCTCTGTTTTCCTGTTTTCCTTCAGGGTGTGGGGAATGAGTCAGTCAGCAATCTCAGCAGAAATCTTCCTTTGTTCTGCAGGTGTCCTCCTGGCCTGGCTGCAGGGCTGATCGGCATACTGCAGTCTCTGAGTATAGCTTGATTTGACATTTTAGTTCTCTTGCCTTAGAAATATATTACTTTTCTAAACATTTTATGTGTATTATGTCATTTAATCCCCTTAAGAACTATAAGAAATAGGCACTGCTCTTGTGTCCAATTAATAAATCTGGAAACTGAGGTCAGACAGGTTAAATAACTCTCGCCAAATCAATGAGTTAATAAGTGGTGGAATCGGAGTTTTTGAATTAATAGGTGAAGAGCCCAAGCTTTTATCTGTTCATTGCATGGTGGTTTCTCCGTGTATATAGACGCAAAATTTTCTCATAAATGAGTCAAACTTAGTAGTAATATAAATGTGCTGTATTTTACATATTTCAGGATCTAAACAAAAATAAACTTCTAGTTTCTATAAATTACTAGTCTGCACACGACTGGAGAATGTGCAACGCGACCTCCGATTCCAGCTGTGCTGCTTACTGGTTATGTGATGTAAAGGAATTTCTCCTAGTGGTTTTAAGCCTCCATTTCCCCAGCTACGAAAGCATAGATTTCTCGGGAGGGTTAAGGGTAATGTACGTAAAGCATCCATTTCATTGTGGGCACTTGACAAAGGGCAGCCATTATTATTAAGACATAGAATCTAGGGGAAAGTCCTGTGTAACCCTTGCTATAGGAACCCAGAGGGTATCGCTATTATTACCCTAATAATAAGGATGCCCTAATAATGATGACGAATGTGATCATGCAAGTCAATTGTTGGGGTCACAGCACATATTCTGATAATGAGGAGCATGATGTGGTCCCCAGGAGCCTCACAAACCTAGCATAAATTCCTTCAGTTTCCGTGGGACTGAGGGAACCACCCAGGAGCCTTGCCCGGTTCCACAACCCAAGCAGGGCACCAGGAACAGCTTCTGCCCTCAGGTGTCCTGGATAAGAATCCTTCTTGCTTTTAAATATGCTCCTGAACTCACCCAGAGGGGCCTCACCTTTAAATAAGACATCTAGGCTGCTCTGGAACGAGTTTCCAGATTCCATAATTCAATGCAATTATACCTTGGTGCCATTTTTTTAAAGCCTGGAAACTGTCCATGGATCTTAATTGCCCAGTCTTTCTGGTTCTAACTTTCGCCCTTTATAATGCAGCAAACTTGGATCCTGGGAAAGTGCTTCTTCCCAAGACGTCACGTTTCCACGACTGCTTCTAAAGGAAGAGGAGAGTGTTCATCAGGGTGGCGATGGCCTCTTTATTCAGTGCCTTTAGGAACTCAGCATCAGTGTGAAAAGAGCTAGAAGTATAAAATATCAGCAATGCTTGCAGATAGCAGCCTGGCTCCCCCACACTCAGTGACACCCCCATTCCAATGATTACAGCACCCAAAGGCCAGATTGGCGCTGCAGGTAAATTTTCCATTGCACTCACTTTTCTAAAGGTTTCTTATTTGGACTGTTGTAAATAGTGTTTTTTAAAGTGATGAACCTGCTACAATTAGATCCACTGTAAGACAGTGTCTCTCAAGGTACAAGCTACAGACCACCTGCACCAGAAGCACCTAGACCTGGATAAAAAGCAGATTCCAGGCCCCCCAAACCTAGGCAGGGACCAAGAAGCCGCATTTCCCCAGAGCTCCCAGATGATTCCCATGAATGCGAAAGTTTGAAAACCAGAGGCAAATAAATAATAATTTTAAAAAAGGTGGATGCTTACTTCCGGTCAAATTATCCAATGCTCAGCATGTACTGTTTGCTAGACTACATCACAAACACATTAAAACTATCTTCAAGATTTGTGCTTCACTCAAAAAGTAAGAGAAATAAGTGCCTGCCAAAGATTTACAGGATGGCATTTCAAAAATTAAGGTGAAAAGGACGTATTGTAGGGAGTTACCTTTATGACTGGGAATTAGGGGAAGACTTCTTAAGCAAGGCTCTAAAAAATACAAACCGAAGGCAAACAGTTGGTATTTTTCCGGTCATGGAAGGATATCACAGGTAAAGTTAGCAAACACGACAGGCATGGAGGTGATATTTGCCATTTTTAGATCTAGATACAAATATCTAGAATCGATGAGCTATACCTGCAAATCAACCAGAAAAGGCCAGGGTCACCAATAGAAGAATGCACAAAGGATGTGCACGGAAAATTCACAGGGGCACTTATTTGCGTGCGATATGACTTTCCACCCACCAGCGAGGAGATAAACCGGAAGGAGGGTAATTCCATGTCAGCGAGGACGGGCAGGAGCCAAGAACCCTCGAGAACCACCAAGGGGGTTCTAAGCGGTACAGTCGCTCCGTCAAACTGTCTGACAGTGCTTGCCTAGAGCCCAGTAAGTCCATTCCCGGATCTATACTCTAGATGCGAAGAACTATGTGTGCCTATGGTAACATGAATGGAGTTTAAAAGTGTAGTGTTAGGTTAAAAAAGAAGTTAAAAAGAACGAGATCAACAATACAAAGTCATCTGTGCAAATTAAAAACATAGATATATATACAAAAGAGCGATCTGTGCTTAAGTGGATTCTGGAGAGAGAGAAGAAGAGAAGATTAAACAATTAAATCCTGACCCCTAGGTGGATAATAACAACCAAGAAAACAGAGGGCATGGTATATATCTATCTAAAGAGAGAAACTTTAAATTCAGCTCTAAGACAAGAAAAGGAAGATTTTTGCTAGGTAGGGTTTGCAGTATTGACTAAATACCTCCACTGCTCCCAGCACTCCTGTACTACATAGAAAGTTAATTCTTCACAAGCTGGGCAGGAGCTGATCTCCAGGAATCCTGTAGCCATGCGCCCGGCCTTGCCTACTGCCTATTGGGCAGGGCTGGTTGCAAACACACCTGCAAATTTGCTGAGAGCATGCCCCCCACCCCTAATCTCACTCCTAGGAGCACTGGCAGATGGAGTAAAAGGCAGATACAGTGCAGGGAGGTTGTAATAGCGGCATTTTTACTGAGTCGACAAAAAGTAATGAGCTAAATAAACTGCAATTCGAGAGTATCAGGGAACAGAGAGACTTTAGGACCAAAAAAAAAAAAAAAAAAAAAGGAAAAATAGAAAAAAACATGATTTGAAACGTTTCCCCTTTCTTGTGGGTGATGTAGGTTAGTTACTGCCCCGGGTTCATAAATGGGGAAGCAACGAAGCCTGCACCTGGTTATCTTGAGCTGTTTCATGATCCGGCAGCATTTCGGTTATTTTTATTTTGCTTTGAGGAACTATGACTGACTGTCACTGCAGGATGAGCCCAGCAGGAGGCCGGCCAGCCTACATTCAGGGTTCTGAGGTCTCAGCTACGCCAACTGGGGCCTTCACATCGAGAAGGCAGCCCTTTCTCTTCTTTTCAATTCAGCCAGCAGATTCTGACACTCTCTGGTGGGCCCAGCCTGTTCTAGGGACACGAGGAGACGCAAAGAAGATGCAGGCCTGGCCCCTGGGAAGGCAACACCTAGTTAGCATCACCATACCACCGACTATTCAACAATCTTTAATCAACTCTCTGTGATAAGAAAGCCACAGAGAGAGGGAGGCTGGTGAACGTCTGCTTCATTTATGAGATCCATTAACGAACGTAACGCATTTATTGTCTACGCTGTGCACTGAGGTATACAGTGATATGAAAAGCTCAATAAGAACTCAAGAATCAGAGAAAACAAGGCACAGAGAACTACCAGGAAGTACAGAGGATGGAGCACCAGTCAGCGGAGCGACCACTCAGTGTGCAGAGGGCAGAGGAGGGGATGACAGCTATTGAGAAGGCAGAAATGGCAGTGGGTCTTGAAGGATGGACGGGGTCTGGACAAGAGAAAAAGAACGATAGGGGGACGGTATAAGCAAAAGCCAAAAGCGAAGGTTTGAGGTCGAGGGCACCCCCCTCTCTGGGCCTCTCCATCTCATCGAAGGCAATCTAAGGGCACGTCCTCCCTCGCCTTTAATGCTGTGACTGCGGGAGAGTTTGCTTTGGTTTTCTTGTTTTCCAACCAGATCTCGTGACAAACTACGCACGCTTCACTCCTGAGTGGAGGAAATGGAGTGAAACATCAGGTTGGAAAAACATTAGCGCCCGGGAGAGTTGAAACACACGATCGCCCTTGCCAAGGAGGTAATTACCAGCCAAATGAGATCGCCCGGACCAGCGGGGAGACAGGGAAGGGCCGGTAGAGCTTGCTAAGGTGGTGAGAATGTCTCTCGCTTTTCCACAGCATAACTTACAATTTTCTGATGGTTTAAATGTTATGGTTTTCATAAAAGTGTAACTTGAAACTATACATTCGGCCCCTAGTGACTATAAGATGAAAATAATGGCAATATTCTCCCAAGAATCCCCAAGGTAAGGCAAAGCCCTCTTTTCAAAAAGTGACAATATCAGTTTGGGCACACAGAAAAATGAGAACGGCGGACAGAAGCCCGGCGGGGGGTGGGGGGGACGAGGGGGGGCTGTCCCGGGGAGCTGGAGGAGTTAAGACGGACTGCAGGTGGACTAGAGACAGAATTAACATATATATGTATGTGTGTATTTAAATATAAATCATTCACTGGTCTCTTAGAAGAGTTAAACCCAATTAAATATAAAAAAGAAATGAGATTTTGTTACTATGTAAAGCAGATGACTTTCAATGCAAATACTTACCCATTCAGCAAGTTCTAGAATTTCTGTTACTGTCTTAGTAAAAAATGGCTTTCAGAGATGCTGAAATTACATGTGCAGAAATTCCTGGGACTGAAGGTGTTTTTAATGAAAGAATGGGTTTTATTTTACATATAAAATATGCATATATACTCTGCATACATATATGCAATTGTATGTATATACACGCACATGTGTGTATATATACATCTACATAGATATAGAAAACAGCACAGTTATGTATGTAATAAAGTAAAACCAAGTCTTCATGATACCCCAGTAAAAATCACTGCACGTGCAAAGTCTGGGCTCCTGGACCCCTCACTAGGTGAGACTATTTGCTTCAGCACACCTAGGTCTCCCCAAAAATGGACTACTCTGATCTGCTCTCTCATCCTCTCTGCAGACAGCAAATTCACAGCATTCTGATCACGAGAAGCACCATTACACCTCACAAATCAATACGGACAACTCTTCAAATTCGATTCTTGAATACAAGTTTGCAGCTAATTCCTGCAAGAATTTCATCATTAACCGAGGTGCAATTTAGAATCTGTGATTGAAACGCCTGCCTGCTACAATTCCCAATTCTCCTCTTCAACTAAATTACCCTCCATTTGTTGGAAATGTATCAACCTTAAGTTAGAGCAAGGTACATTTATAGGCTTGTATATACCCAAGAATACACATGTAGTAGAATAATATTATATGCTACCTCCTCTGTCAACAGAGTAACATATATATACGTATTAGGTCAATGGCAGACTTAAGGCAAAAAAAAAAAAAAAAAAGCCTCCAGTCAATAGGGCACAAGTTTAGGGATTTCAGAATAAAAGAAAAAGCTCACATGAAATGTGCATTTTGGGAGGCAGGTATAAAGTCTGTTTTACAAAAGTTTTAAGCTGTTTTTAATGAAGTCTCTTCATTTCTGTCTCCCTAAGTCTCTTCGCCCTGATTGGTGCAAATGGGCAGTTTTACTATTTCAAGGTCATTTAGAAATGGTCCTCTTTGACAGCGTCTGATGCTTTGGGAGGAACACAGTAAAGGACGCAGAGGACAGAAGCACCAGACTAGTAATCGGGGACCCCGACCCAGAAGCCATGTCCCTCTGGTCCGTCAAGAGCAGGGCCTTTATAACGATGCAGCAAACGTCTTACGTACGGGCTCCAAACCGAATGCAGTCTGTTAACCAAGCAGTTTAGGACTAACTTTTTTGTTTTTCCTTTAGATGTTTTCCCTACTTTTCTCTACAGAGTCTCTACTTCCTTTTATGTCCATTTGTTCTTACAGTGACACCAGGTCACTGGCCACCTGCCTTCTCTGTAGTCTCCGGAACCCACACCCTCCAGGACCCAGGAAGAGAAGCTGCTTCGGAATTCCTAATTATTAACATAATTAACACCTTTTCATTCTAGAACAGGCCAGTAGTCACCTTTCAAGTGCAGCAATTATGGAAATAAGACATATGGATGTGTAGTAATTTCATAATAACTACACACCTATGAAGTACCAGAGGAGGCCTTCAGGTTTCAAACCCGCTTAAGTATTCAGTGATGCTAATTAGGATGCTAACTTGTATTTAAGTGGCGCCATCCTGCCCCAGCCACCTAACCTGGCATCAAGGTATACAATTAACAGTCACGTATAAAGAGTGACAACGTTTGGAACACAAGAGGGACCTTTTCAGAAGGGAACGCAGGCAGAAGGAACCCTAAGGCCTGCTGGCACTAATTTTCTTGTGGAACAGGCCAGCCCAGTGAGTCAGACGCGATGGGCGGAAATGAGGTTCAGCCGTCTACCTCTTCGAGTCTTTCAGAAAGAAGGACGATACTACTGACGGAGCAGAAGACGTGGCATGTCTGAGCCCGAGGCTGGGAAGAACGGTGGATGTGCCAGATGCCAGAAGCCCGCAGGATGCAAAGTGACCAGGAGAGTTTGGGATGGTCACCCTAGAAAGATGTAACTGAACGGGGTACGTGGAGAAATCTGCCGTGAAAGGCAAAGAACTTACTGCCACCGCACAGGATGGGGCCATGAGGCTCTGCTGCAGTGTGTAGAAAAAAAACAGCATTGGCTCACTTCGAGTTCACGGAGCAATATGGCTTCTAGAGATGGAGATGTGACCATCAGTGCCATTAACCAGAAAACTGCTAGAATCAGCAAGAGAACAGCCCAGCTCCATCCTCTACTGTCAGACCACAGCCAGAGACACATGTTCACTTCCGGCCAACGCATTTTCGGAGGCACACGGGCAAGCAAGACAGCAGACGAGAGACCAGAGGCAGGGAGGGTCCAGAAACCAGGATGTAGCGGGATCAGCACAGAAAGTTTCAAGAAGGACGGATGCTGAGAGAGCAAAGGCTGCAGTGCACAGGTGTTTCTGGAGTTGTATTACAGAAGAGGTTGGACTGATGAACATGATGCCAGTGAGCAAAACTGGATTCCATTGGTGGAAGTTACGAGGAGGTCACAGAGAAGGCATACATGTAAATCCACTATGAAGCCTTGAGCTTCCTGAAACAGAAACTGGACCATCCCGTATCGTTCCTGGGTGGAGGCACTGATGCCCTGGGCAGAGGTGAGGGTGAGGCTGCGTCTGGGACGCGGCCAAGGCCAGCGAGCCTCGCAGAGTGGGTGGGAGTGTGGAGCTGAGAACTAGACCACGGCCATGTCCTTACACGTGCCAGACGCACAATCCTCCCTGGATCTCTGCTCATGTTTTTGCTTTAAAATTCTTTTTTTATTTTTAAAAAATTAACATACAGTTAATTTTTTCTGTGCAGAGTTCTATAAATTTTATTTGCATGGTAATAGCATGTTCACCACCACCACGATCAGGATATAGGATGGTTTCATCACCCAAAAAATGCCCTTCTGTTGCCTTTTTCCCCAAACCCTGGTAAGCGCTGATCTTCTCTCCATCACGATAGTTCTGTCATTTAGAGAATGTCACATGAATGGAATCATACTGTATGTAACCTTTTGAGACTGGCTTCTTCCATTCAGCACAATGCCTCTGAGATCCTTCTGAGCTGCAGCGTGTATCAAGAGTTCCGATTCTTAAACAGAGGATAACAAGGAGCATCGCTTAGCTGCTCTGGCTACTCTGAAATCTCTGCCTTTTCAGGTTTTCCAAACATCTTGGCTCAATCTGGGGAGCAGTGAATTCCGTTTAAAGAAATTATAATATTTGGTGCCTTTGGTGAGTTTTTACTTTTTAAAGAAATCTGAATTCTAAAAAAATAAAAATACACGCTCACTGGGAAAAAACCCCAAAAGATACAAATCAGTACATGTATACATAGAAAAGAAAATAAAATTTCCCTTCTATGACTGTCATTATTAGAAGAATACATTATTAATGGTTAGATGACTTTCTTCTACATGCTTTCCTAAACTTATGTGGTCATATACATTTAATATTTATAAAAATGGGATCTTTACTGTTGGACACCTGATACCAGAACATCGTTTCCTATAAGTACGCTGAGTTTCACCTCATTATTTTTAAAAACTGTGCTTTATTCCGTTATACAGATGGACCGACATTTACATAATAGGTCCCCTACTGATGAACACCGAGATTGTTTTTAAGTTTTTATTAACACGATGTAGCAATAAACACCTTTGTTTATATATCTTAGGGTCTCAAACCATTTGAATGAAAAAATAAAGCTCTTCAGAAGAAAGTATTTATTGGATTTGACAAATGGCACCACGGTAGGGAATAAAAATGCAGAAACATATAGGCTCATTAAAACACGAGCCCCAGAATTAAAGTTCCCTTACTTGTATGAGCACGAAGATACTTCAGATTAATATCGCACGAACTGGCTTCGCCTTCACGGGCCCCGTGGTTCCTCTCTAGACAGTTAAATGGTTTCTTCCTGAAGCTAAGAGCTATTTCCTGTCACAGATTTTACAGTCCTGCTGTCATTGGGCGTTCTGGAGTTGATGGCAGAGATTAGGATGTGCCAGCACGAGGACGCTCTGCCTGTCTGCTGCCCACGGTGCCTATTTCCTCCTTGTTCCATTCAATCGAGCTCTGCCAGCCTATCTCCTCCCCCAAGTGTTGTGGGTCTGATTTTGCTCTCCCAAAGAAACTGAGCCTATACTGACTTCTTTATATGAGTTTTACAAACTATCTAACAATCTGAGCGCTTTGGGACACTTCCCAAGGCCGGCCATGTCTCACACACTATTCCTCTTCCTCAGGCAGTGCTCACCCAGGCAGTCCTTATAGGCAAAACCAAAGCTAGGTTCAACTATTCTCCTACTGTTTTACCAACCCATCCAGGAATAAGGGTTCAGGGACACCCCTGAGCATGGACAAGCACTGATGCTGTGAGAAGTGTGTGCACCGTTAAGGTGACAGGCGACTGGGGAGTCAGAGGCTCAGAGCCAAGTCACAGACTGAGAGGCCTGTTCATCCCGCCATCATCTAAAAACCCCAAAGAACCCTCTGCCCCAGAACTCTTTGGCTTAAAAGGCCTTTTACGCCCATAGTTTCGCTTGGGCAGGCAGCAGAGCTAAGCACACGGAAACAGGCCAGCCGCAGCCAAGCGAACAGTCTGGGGTTCTGGGTTTTTGCTAAGCCAGGCTATGATGCTCACAGCGGCTGCAACAGGTTAGACAGAAACAAGGCAAGGAGGCCAAAAGTTGGCCAGGAGGAGCGGCCCTCTCCACCGGTCTCCGCAGGCAGTTATGGGAGATGGGCAGTTAGCACTTGGCACTGCAGTTTCCCAAAGACTAAACGGTTTGCTCATCTCACACACACATACCCACACGCGTGTGCACACACACGCCTCGGCCTCACTGAAACACCAAAACAGCCTCAGGCCCCCGCGCCTGGACTACTATTAAACTCCCGAATGCACCCTTCCAGGCACAGCAGCCCTCTGGGTAAAGAAGGGAGACGCCCCCAGACCGGGTCAGGTGTCTGCTGGCTCTGCAGGTGTGGCCTGGGCCACCCACCAGAGTAAGAGACCCAGCCGGCCTGGACTGTGCCAGTCTTGACTGCCTACAGGGGTGGGGAGCTCCTCGGGGGCAACGACTTAGGAAATGGCACAGCGGTGACGCAGGTAAGGGACTCGTCGAGACAGAAGAAACTTTGGGGAGAGTCAGTTCGCACGGGGCAAGTACTCCCAGTCTCTTGCCAGCTAATCTGCTTCGATGACCCCAAGAAAACGGAGCATTCTTGGGATGATAACATCTGCAATCATAGACTAAAACCTGATTGTTTCATACGAATTCCTTGCCTTTAGATCCTTCAGAAAAAAAGTAAAAACATAAAGAAAAGGGTCTACCTAGGTTTATTCTTTGTTTTCTGTCCACCTTTGCAACCCCGAGGTACCGAAAATGTCATTTAGGACCCCTCAGTTTCTTCTTTTTTCTATGTTTACTTACGGATTTCCTTAAATATTCTAGATTTGAGGTAAAAACGAACTTTTTCTCTGCAATCTACTTCCCTCGTCACTCTCGACGTCTTTGCCAAACTTGCAGAGTCTCTTAAAGTCGTTTGAGACAAATTTCTTAGTGCTTTGTTTTATCCATTTGGATTTAATGAGATTTCCCTAATAATTATATGAATCTATGACTTAGTCAATAGCTTCGGATTCTTCCTTGGTGCCATGAAAAGAGCACCTGATCGATGAATGTTTGTTAATGTGTGATGAGTAGGAATTATACCAAAATCATAACCAACAACTTCTCTGGGACCATGGAATAATTTTTCTTTCCTCTTAAATGTCTAAGATTACTATAAGCTAAAATAAATAGCTTTAAAAAATAGAATGTGTAAATGTCTCCGCTGTAGCAGTACAAGATCGTAATTAAGCAAAGTCAGAACTTGGGATGTCTGATCTTAAAAGCTCATGAGTCTTTCCTTAGTGGCTACTGGAAGTCTGAGCATGACTGCTATTGCTGTTTGCAGGACGGGGCTGATTCCTCCAGGAAGCAGAGGTTCTCCAGCCAAGAGGAAAAAAGTACAATGCAAATCAACGAGCCTACATTTCCATTTCAAAGCCGATCTACTCCAAAAGCATCAATTACCAAGGAAATCTAGGGGCCACATCAACATTCATGAATTCCAATCAAACATTCAAATAATTTTAAGAAAATTCTGGAAAATAGTCAAGTCCAGGCAAGATTCAACTCGACTGTATCGTGATTAATGACGCTTAGTGCTACAATGTGACAGTATTTAGAGCCTCCCGTCTTCCCGATGATAGTCTTGATCGGAAGCCAGAAAGCTCAGCTGCTCAATGGATCAACCTGGACCAACCTACACCATGCTGCTTGGATGGCCAGATGCTGTACCGGGCAAGAGAAGAGAGGCCGAAGATTCTTTCTTTAAGAAGACTGGTATCGAGCCTTAAACCAACTTTAATCTATCTTTAAAAATATTTTCTAGTTATCTCAGCTGGAATTTCTGAAGTCCCCCACCCCAAGCAAAGCGTTGCGCACTGGGATCCTAACACCCTCCTGGAGAACTTACGCATGGCCGAGAGGAATCTGGACCACAGGAGAAAGACTCTTTCCTGAAGATTCCACTTCAGACTGTATCGGAGTCAGAATACACTGTGAGGACATCATCCAAAGACGTTTCGGCTCACGTCACTGACTTGAATCATGGAGACAAGAGTGACATAGAGAATTTCAAACTGCAAACTGACTGCCAGTGGGATCTCTGCGGTTAATAACAGCAACATTCGACAGCACATAGGGCCCCAACCGGCCTGCGTTCACAGCGGGAAGCCGGCATCTCATAGTTCCCACTCACTTCTGTTTATGCCGTGATTCCTTTCCCGTCCCTTTCCGTGGAGATGCAGCATGAATCACAAAAATCGGTGCCGAGAAGCTGGATACGCAGTAAGAACTTGCAGGGGCGTCTGTGTGGGGAAAGGGCCGAGACCGGCAGACGTTTCACGCCCTCCTCGGCCTGCATCGCTCTTCCTCTGCCTTGGTGTCTGGTATGGTTGAAATTCTCCCTACCTTACTTAAGAGTAACTGAGAGTACCGCCGTTTTGTGATAATCTTCATTTTTCTTTGTGGTTTCCTTTTGTGATCCAGGCAGGGTTCGAACTGAGCTGTTTCCCTTTTCATCTGTTTGCTATATACAGGGCATAGGGACAGGGTCAGGAGGCTGGCTTTTCAGGACAGGGACAGTACGAAATCAACCGTGACTGACGAACCTGGCGGCACCTCGGAATCGGTGGGGAGCATAAGGATTCAGGATCCTGGGCACCAGGATTAGAGACTGCGATTCTTCTGGTCTGGACTGGGGCCTAATTGACTCCAAAGCAGCTGGGCCATGGATTGGCACTTGGGAACCACTGATCTAAGTGAAATACTTAGAGCCAAGCGATGAAAGCTTCCAGGGCTGGCTTTCCTAGTTTAATGGCCAGGTGCTATTTATTCTAATATGTTCAGATCTTGAGAGGAGAATGAAAGTTCACAGGATGGTACGGCTAAGAAAAGCACCCGCACGCACTGGCCAAACTGAGAGTGGGAGAAGGTCACGTCTGCAGAATTGCTTCTTCCCCGCTAGTCGTTTATTAGAAGTATGTTGCCATGGTGATGGGAAGAGGGCTGAACATGGAGGTTTGTGAAAGGGGCTCCAAATTGGAAAGGGCTTAACCTACAGAAATCTTTGTTAAAATTACTTCTGTGAATTGGGTTGAGACGCTGCCTCATCTGCTCTCGGCTGGAGGCCTGTCAAGCGTCTTTAGGTTCCATTGGCCACTTGGTTCTTTGTTTCCCCCCGTCATGCTGGGGGAACCCCAAGCCTTGGTGACAGAGAGAGGGTGTTCCACTGGATATCCCAGGTTCCTTCCAGCTCTTAATTTCTGGACCTGTGTGATGAACTTTGGAGGACTTTTTTTTATGAACTATTTTTCTGTTTAGGTCATGAAAACATATCGATATAAATAAAAACATAGAGATAGATTTTTTTTTTTACAAATCAGTACAAAGATGCTTCAAGCATCTTTGAAGGTTTCATGCTTGTCCAAGGTGCATATAACAGTGAACCAAGGGGACAGACACTGATGCAGGCTCTGCAGGTGCTCTCTCTCTCTGCTGTGCCTCCCTCCCCACTGCCACACTGTCCCCAAATGGGGCAGCAGGAAGTCCCCTTGTGCGCCTACAGACCATTTAAACAAAGAAGGACTTCTAAGTCTTTGGAGTTCGCTGCCTAAAGAAAGATACCTGAGACTTGTATATTAATATATAAGAATGGATTTAAATGCTCGTGGCAAAGAATTAACTACAAATAGTAAAAAAAAAATAAAGTTTCGTGTTTAACGGACTTATGTGTTAATTCATCCCTTGAGGAGTAGAGTAAGGAAGACTCAGAAAAGGGGGAATGAAAATCTGAACAGGGCTCTGGAATGTCATGCCTGGAAGAAAAAAGGGCAGTCAAAATGATGGCCCATTTCCTAGAGACAGAATTAAGGCAGGATGAGCATTTACAGATGTGAGGGTGAAAAAAAAGGTCAATGAAGGTAGATTGATATTTATAGAAAACTGCCAGTTATACAAATGAGATAAACGAAACCTCAACAATTCTAAATTGATTTTGAAAGGTGATTTTAACAATGACACACAGTCCCTTCTTTATAACAGTGTTCTTTGCAAGACAAGTAGAATGGATAATTCGGTCACGGAACCATAGTATTAACGTATACTCATTAAGAACGAAGTTTTAAATTAGCTTAATTTGAGTTAGAAACGAAGCACAGGTTGTTTAACGCTTATTAACTTATTATTAGACGATCTGAGTACAAAAACCAACTTTGTTGACTTGGGACTTATGACAGAAATCATCAGTGACTTTGAGTATTTATCAATCTCTATGTTCATTTATTTAATAAATTCCTAACTAGTTAGATAAGAAGATCTTCATCTTCATATTATCATCAAGTTTAATGGGATTGGAAATTATTAAAATATATCTTGGTGGTAGCTGATATTTCTTGGGAACAGACTAAAAATACAAGAAATACTAAGATAAAATGAAAGACTTTTCCCCCCTTGCAAAAAAGTCACAACCGCTAATGACACAAGATGTAAGCAAATTATGGCCTGTGATGTGTGTGTAAGCAAAGAACTATTTTGCTAAAGAAATACTATGCATGATGCTCACCGACGCCAAGGAAATCGGTAATTACAAAACAGATGTGTCCTGGAGCCATAAGGAAAAGAAGAGAATTAGATGTTGGATGCACGAGGACAGAAAGAGAGGATGTATTTGGTCTTTGAATATCACCAAATTCTCACCTCAAATGATTTATTTTAGATATTTAAGAACTGTGCATGCAAGGCTCTAAGGGAATATATATATAAAAAGAAAGAAAGAAAGAAAGAAAAGAAACACCTCAACATGAGGCAACCCAGATAAAAAATGTTCTACATTCTCGCAAAGAAATACTTAACCTGAAAACAAGAAAAACGGTTATCCTGGTCTAGAACAAGGCTTTCCTCTAGGGAGCGAGATAGAGAGGGAGGGACAGAGGGAAGAAGGAACCAGCCATGCGAGCTGAGCGTCCTCCAAACAGACTACCTCAGCTCCTCCTGGGTCCCGGCCTGAGGGGCGAGTGGAGGGCCGGGGCGCAGGAGCACCTGGGTCCCGGCCTGAGGCACTTGCAGCAGGACCCCAGTCCTGTTACTAGGAAAACCACTGCAATAATAAGAGGGAAACCAGGTCTATTCAAAAGAAAATCTTCCAGAGCTCTGGGAAAATAACACGCAGTGAGAGGTCCTCCATACTAAAATCTTGCAAGAAAGAAAAAAATGAAGTTGGGCGATCTTACAGCCCCTTCTGAAAATTCTCCAATGTTACTGGGGTCCAGCTTAGGAACGAAAAAGCAGACAGAGGAGTCCCCTATGGATGTCTGTCCCATGTCACTGCTGCACAAGCACAGAAGTCCATTTTTCCCCACCAGGCTCAAGGAGAAGTCAACATGCTGAAGGTTTAAGCAGAGCACTTGCTGGTACAGACAGGCATGGGACTGGCTCAAGAGGTACCCTGAAGTCCACACCCACTCCCCTTTGCAAGTGCCTGTGGTCTGTCCCTTCTTTGGCCATGCCACTCACTCCCTTGGGTAGGCCTCTAGCATTTGCATCACAGAAGCTGGCCCTGGATGGTACCAGGCAGCACTGGGCCTCGGGGCAGCCCGAGAGCCTGTGCCATCCCAGCCGTGTGTCCATGGCAGGTGCAGGAAGCCATGGGGTGGCCGCCCTGTTGTCCTAACTTTGATGGAGAACCACAGAGGAGTCTGAACCAAGCTGAGGCTCTGCTTCCTCATCCATGAAACATGGGGGAGGGGATACCTGCACTTCCGAACGGCTTTATGGAGGACGCCGATGATATTCACTCTGCGTGAGGAGTGCTTCACAGGTCACGACGTCTTTTCAAATGTCATCGTACTGAACTGTCGCACAATCCTTCTGCTTGGGCCTTAGTCCCATTTTCTAAATGGGGAAACTGAGGCTCAGAGAGAATGTGAGCCACATAATGAGTTAACGGCAAATTCTGGCCTCGAATCCATGTCTTATTATTCAAAATCCTGATAATGCAATTTTTTTTTTTGAGTTTTACATTACTGGGTTCTAAAAGTATATATTTTTTATATTTATTTAAAAATAAGTAGTTTTGGTTAAAAAAAATGACATCGTTTGACATACTCCTTGTGTGTGTGGGGGTGGGGTGGGGTTGGAGATCAAGAATAAGCGTTGCTATCACCTCCCACTGTCATTGCTGCTGTCTGGAAGAACCTGGGTGAAGGACGGGGCTCCTTACTTGCCCTGTGCTTCCGGGGGCAGGGGTCGGTTAGAAGAAGGGCTGGGACCTGAGGGGCACAGCAACATTAGTGGCTCTTGCTGGGATAGAAAAAAAAAAACACACAAGCGCGCGCACACACACACACACACACACACTGAGATCCTGAGGTCCAGAATCTCACCAACACCAACTAAAATTATACAGCTTTACAGTTTGCAATGCACCCTTCGCACAATGTGCTAAGCTGTTGCTAGCCTCATTTCATAAGCATTTTGAAAGCCATTTCACGGCAGAACTGGCTTTGGCCACGGACATGCAATCTAAATCTGGCTCCTCTCGCACTGTATGGGCTCCAGGCTCAGCCTTTGGGGTTTGCCATCCTAATAGAAACCCCAGAATCTCAGGCACCTTGGATGTGGCAGCCTGTGAAGTTCTGCAATTAGGGGCCCCGGAGAGCCACGGGAAGAACTATGAGCTTCTCTGTCTAGCCTCGTCTCTGAAAACCAGAAGGATGATGAGAGCTAATCAAGTTCTCAGAGCCCCCACGCCCTTTTTTCTCTCAAAGGCAGAGCAGTTTCTCAAATGGAACAAAGCAATTTCTTTGCCATGAGAGCTTTTATGTTCACCTTCAAAACAGCATTTCTGCTCTGCAGAGAGAGCTTTCACAGGAACATCTTCTTTGAAAGGGAAGAAGTAAATAAGGAGGGAGAAAAGGTCTGGGGCTCCAATTTTTCTCCAGTAGGATCTGAGTGCCTCGACATCAGGGCACCTGGCACCTGGAAATCCATTTCCTGCCCCAACTGCGACACAGGTGTGGGGAGGCTGCTGCGTACGTGGCCAGCTCGAGACTATCTCTGCTGCCCAGAGATGCAGCCCTGAACGTTCTACCGTGACAGGGCAGGAAGCTCTACAGCGTTCCCTGGCTTCAGAGGGAAATTCCCAGATGCTGGAGAAAAAAATACCAAACCTTAATGTCTACATGACGTGGTTCCTTACTAGCTGGCCTTGCCCGTGGATAGCTCTCTTGATCTGAAAACCTTCCCCACTGGTCTTGCTGCAAAGTCCCTCCACTGCTCACCATTTCGTTTAAAACTCTGAAGCCCACTGTTAAAATACCAATGTGAACTTGTGGAGTTAAAAACCATTAGGGAAAAAAATCTCAGTTGCCCGGACAGAAGGCACCAGGAAGCTCTTGCGTGCCCCGGGGGGACTCGGGGAGGAGAGAAGAAACAATCCCAGTTGCCTGGACAGAAGGCACCAGGAAGCTCTCGCGCGCCCCGGGGGGACTCGGGGAGGAGAGACAGTGTGAT
>NW_006437746.1:1198163-1205411 GCF_000325575.1 Pteropus alecto
GCTCGCACCAGCATCCTCCTCAGAGGATGGCTCTGGGCCTACCAGCCGCTCTGCCCGCGCTCTTCAAGAGCTGCAAGTGGCCGGGGACTGAAAATGCCACGAGATGGATCTTCCCGGTGACCGCCATGTATGAGAGTCCAGTCCCCTGGTCTTGAGTGGGGACAAATTCCGAGGTGTAACTTACACCCAGTGTCCCCTGTGGAATCAGGACGAAGCGAGGGCCCCTCCAGCGGGCTCTGGCCGAGGTCCTCCTCCCGTGTGGCTTCCTCCCCTTCCACGTCCTGCATGTCCCGCCTCCTTATACATTCCTCTGGGAGCATGTCCCTCAATAAACTACTCGTTCCCGGATCCCTGATTGAACTCAGGGTCTGCTTTGGAACCCCGCCCCCCGCCCCATTCCACATCACCCCCAAAGACAGAGCTCCTGTCTGGGAGGGGCCAGTGGAACCAGGCTCCTCCAGTGAGGTGGGGACGAGATGATCTATGCCCACTCTTCCAGTTTCGCTGTGGGCCACCCTTAGAGCCAAGGCGGGAATTATACTCTGGAATTAGAATTCTCCACGCATCTAGAGGAAAACAGCCTGGTCCGAACAAGCAGCTTTGCTTAACAGGGTCTTTAATCGTATTCATAGTGAAAGATTGCCGCCTAACACTTGTGGGCAGCAGGGCTGGTGGTAATGGCTGCTGGTTTCCTCAGCAGCGATTAATATTATTTGCATAAATCTGTAGGGACACTTATCACAAAGAAATAAAGTAGCCACCTAAGCAGTGCATGAAAATCAGCATAATATTAACCAAAAGAGGAAATTAAAAAAGGAAAATGTCACCAGAAATTTTAGCTTATCAATCTTCATTCTTTCCCCTTTAAACCTGTTTCACTGCTGCTTATATTACATTTGCATAATTAAATTGCTGGGAGCATGTGTTTTAATTTGGATGGAAAGTATATATTATTTCTACTGTGTAAAAATTATTTGATGTTTGATTGAGTTTTTAATGTTCACTCTTCAAACTACTAAAGACAGAAAAATAGTTTTGTTTTTCTGGGGTTTTTTTCTTCCAACCTATTTGACCATGAGGGGTTCAGATGTTATTAGAAGGGTACGAGAACAGAAGTAAGGCCAAACTCGTGCGAGCAGACACAGGCCTGGAGACGGTGGGGCAGGGTATGGTGTGTGTGGGGAGGGCGAGGTGGAGTGGGGTGGGGGAGGGACCCGGGTCAGCCTGTCCATGTCCCAAGGTCTTATTTTGGCTTTGCCACGAGTTTGTTGTGTGACCTTCAGTGGGGGTCATTTCTCCCATCCATCCATCCATCCATCCATCCATCTGTCTGTCCGTCTGACCGTCTGTCCGTCTGTCCGTCTGTCCGTCCATCCGTCCATCCATCCATCCATCCATCCATCCATCCATCCATCCATCCATCCATCCGATATCTATTCTGGGCCAACACGGGGTTAACTAGATCTACACTTACATAGTAGTGACTAGTCACATGTGGCTAAATATAAATCTAATTAAAATCAAATAAAATTAAAGTTAAGTCCCTTAGTTCCACTAAACACATTTGAAGTACACAATAGCCCCCGGCGACTAGTGGCCACTATACTGGACGGTACGGACACAGAAGATTTCTAACTGCAGAAAGTTCTACTGGACAGTGACCGGATGATCTCTCAAGGTCTTCTCTTCTCTAATGTGAGATGATGAAAATGATGTGACAATAAGCCCAAGTTCATCCTGGTAGCCGCCAAGCAGTGCAGAGCTGAAGTTGTGCCGTTTTACAGGCGTTCACTGGGACCGTTACAGAACTAGATGGGCTGAGGTGAACACACAGGTGGCAAAGGGGCAAGTTTCTCCTCTCGGAGGGAATTAGAGCCCAGTGGAGGAGACAGACATATGTGTGAACAATGCACTGGGGGTGGGGGTAAGAAAATGGCTCCTAAGCTTAGTCCAGGACCAGCCCCCCCCAAACTTCTAAATGGAAGCCTGGCTATTGTGCCATTCTACTGCGGGGAACGTCCCTGGCTGACGTCCTAACTGGTGTTCCTTCTGGATTAAGTGCCAATAATGTTCTCTAGCATGTAAGTTCTGAATCCCCGCCCTCCCCCTCCCTAGGCACTGCGGGTACACCGCCAAGGTGCTAAGCTCTTCAACATGGACAGGGGTACGTTTCAGTATAAGTGGCAAGAGAAGAACAAGTAGCCTGACATGGGATTTACCTTATGTGGCCAGGCTCTGTGACAGGGTGACGGTTTGTTATCTTCGACAAATATTCACGTGGGTTTGGTCATGTGACCAAACCCACATGATTCGGCCAATGGGATGTGAGTGAACATGACCCAAGAGGCGGCCTGGAATGTACTCGAATGATTGGGTTTGGTCTTCTGTCCTTCTGCCACCACCACGAGAAGGCCTTGTGCTCACTAGTCCCCTGACCCTGGGGAATGGAGCAGAGCTGTGGGCTGGCAGAGCCTAGCGGGGCCTAGCCTAGGTCAGGGGAACCCAGATGACCTGCAAGTATGAGATCGAGAAATAAATGCTTATTAATGCAAAGCTGCAGAGTTCTGGGGTGGTTGGTTATACTACTGCGCTGTGCGTTGTTGTGGCAATAGCTGACTGACCATTACAGATGGCGATCACAGGGAGGGTCAGCCCCGGCTCAGAAACAGTCCATGCTTTGCGACTGTGGGCTTGTTTGGTAACTGAGCTCTCTGGAGCAGCCGGCGTGGCGGCACCACGTGAGCACGGCGAAGGCAGACCGGGTAAGCTCTGACAACCCCGAACCCCACCTGTGAAAGTTTACCTGTAGCACGGAATCCAGTTCAAACCACAAGAGCAACCTAAAGAGAAACATCGACGTTGGAACCGTCACAACCACGTCATAACTTTGACTTCACAAAAGACCTAAGCGCCAAAGCCACCCCTGGTTATACTACTGTGCTGTGCGTTGTCGTGGCAATAGCTGACTGACCATTACAGATGGCGACCACGGGGAGGGCCAGCCTTGGTTCAGAAACAGTCCACGCTTTGCGACTGTGGGCTTGTTTGGTAACTGAGCTCTCTGGAGCAGCCGGCGTGGCGGCACCACGTGAGCACGGCGAAGGCAGACCGGGTAAGCTCTGACAACCCCAAACCCCACGTGTGAAAGTTTACCTGTAGCATGGAATCCAGTTCAAACCACAAGAGCAACCTAAAGAGAAACATCGACGTTGGAACCGTCACAACCACGTCATAACTTCGACTTCACAAAAGACCTAAGCGCCAAAGCCACCCTCATCGAGCACCTTTGAAAACGACCTCACTCCCCCCACCCAGTCCAGCCTCAACCCCTCCTCCAAGGGAAGGCACTTGGGGTGGCCCCGTCTCCCGCGTGGAGCCTCTGGGCACTGCCCTGGGGGGACGTCACGGGAGAAGCGGGGAGCCCAGGTGGGCTTAGGCCCTACACTTTGCACCAACCGAGGCCAATCAATCGGCTCTGTTTTATACTGGTGACGATAAAGATTATTTTTGGATTAAAAAAAAATAAAAAAGAATGAAAATCATCTCATCCCTTAAAATCGTCATCTTCTCTCTTCTCTCCTACTGACTTTATCGGCAGGGATCCTGAGGAATAAAATCACCAGCCTGTGGCAGTGTCTGGCACAGGAGAGCAAACGAACACAGACGCACGTAAGTGGCAGGTGCGGACGACTCTCATTTCGCCTCACGCTCCGCGGTCTGTTCGAGGGGGGGCGAGCACCACCTCCCCTCGGTGCTGCCTGGACGCGGGGCTGCCCGTCCCGGGAATCGGGTGGAGGAGGCCGGCTGCACCTTCTGGCGGAGGCCAGAAGGAAGCGGGACTAGAGGAAGGAAGGGCTAAGGGGCCGCGACCGAGAAACCAGGACGCTGACTCCATGGCGGCCCTGCGGCTGCGTGACAGAGGCTCTGCTAAGTGTCCCCACGTTTTCCTTCAGGAGAGGAGGATGTTGGTCTCTGAGGGGCCACACACATAACCACGCGAACGGCAATAACGTGCGTTAGAATGTTTTTCGTATTGTTTCAGAAACAAAATGGAATCTGAAGCATCTGTAAAATAGTCTCGAACGTCACAAGGGCATCTCCTGAACTATGTGTAAACAAATTCTGCTAGAGTAAAAGCCAAGAAAGGGCGAATTTTTAGCAGATGTGTGAAGTAATTTTTGGAGAAGAAAATTTTAAACACGGTTTGTGGTAAGATGTGGTGAAGCGGAATTGACTGCCGTGATGGCTTAATCAGTTTCTCTTCCCCCTGTTAAGGTCCCGGTCAAGGCTGAGAATAGAAGTGTGTGGGGAGAGTGTATTAACGAGTTGAGGGTTCGGATTTAAGCTTCTCTATTTGCGTTTTCATGCATGGAAACAGGCTAATGCACCCGGCCATATCAGAAATGCACAGCCACGGGCCACTTGACATCCATGGGAAAGAGATCAGAATGCAGAGGGAAAGGAACGCCTGCCAGGCTCATGATTTACACTACGATCTCAGGCTTCCGTCTCGAGTTATGGAGCCCGAGGTTTTTAATAGATTTTCCTTGTCTATGTTGCTATCGAAGCTGATGTAGAGGCCCCTAATAATTAGGATGTTGCTACTGTTATCAGAGCTAAAGTCATATAAGAAATACGCGAGCAGCTACTGCCTAATAAAGAGTCAAACGAACCTAAAAGTAAACCACTGATAAGCTGTGGTCTTGTTTTAATTTGATCCTCTTGAGTTCCCATTGCATTGTACTCGTACAGAACAATGAATAAGCCTCTGCCACCGTGGAAGCTTCTTCCAAAGCCTAATGCTAATTATCTTGTTCTCTCCCACCCCAACCTCGTGAGGATTCCTGACAGGACAGAAACAGGAAACTGACCAGCCAGTTCCTACAGAAGGGCTGATGTGCTCGTCTCTTTAATTTTATACAATTTATGCGGGAAAATAAAAAAAAATAAAAATAACAGCTACTCACTTAGCACTTTGGGCATCTTTATGTTAGCTTTATATTTTTAAACACTTGAAACACGGTCCTATCTGTCGATGCCCACGTTTGATCGTCTTGTATATACTTGGCCACCCATATTCCTTATTATAGCAACACCACAGCGGTCACTGAGCTTGGGCGAGCTCTGGTTTAGAGGTAAATCTTCTCAGTTCGGTGGCTCATCTGAATGATACTAATGGTGGAAGTCCCCCCTCCCTGTCCACATAAGAGAGAAATGAATGACTGCAGGAATCGGAGGGAGGCCCTCAGTGCTTTTCTGGCATCTGGGGCAGGTTAAGTCCAGGGAGCCTAAGTGTCATTATACAAAGCACGGGCTTGATCCAACCATCGTGGGAGGAACCGAGGTGGGTCCTGTGGACACTGTGGCTGCAGAAGACCACCCGGTGAGCCATCATTCCGTCCAGGACAACCTCACTCTCCGACTGCCTGGTCCTAGCAGCCAAACGGCCCTGCTCCCAGCCTGCTCCTGAGACCTGTCACAGGCCTCGCGTGCTCAGGAGCTGGCCTGAAGTGGGTCAGGACACTTGGTTTGCACCACTGTCACATGCTTTCTTACGCTGTGTTTTTAATAATCTAATACGCGTCTCTCTTCCCAATAGGCTCCGAGCTCCTTGCGGGATTTTTTACTCGTGTTTTATTCCTAGCGCCTAGCTCCCTCCCTTGGAGACATTCAGTTCTCTCCCCTTCTTCTTCCCTCCTTCTTTCCTTCCTCTTGTTCGTCTGTCCTCTCTCCATCCTGGCGTCGGACTGTTTTCTGTGTATGTTCCATGCACTCTGCTAAATGCTACCGGGATGTAGACATGACAGTTCCTCAAAGACGATGCAGTCCACACACACAGAAACGAAACATAACGATGCCATGAAATGCCACGGTGGGGGGGGGCGCGGTAGGAGGGGAGGAAGCACAAGGTGTTAACTGCCTCTGGTCAGAAAAGGCTGCAAACTGAGACCTTTGGGAGGGATGAGGGGGACAGGGATTTGCCAGGGAAGGGCTGAGGACAGAAGGTAGGTAGGGCGGGGTGGGGGTGGGGGTGGGGACACTGCTCCAGGTGAACAGCTAGCTCCACGCTGAACAACAGTCCGGCCAATGCGGGGTGGGGGGACCGTTAGGCGAGTCGCTGCAGGGGGAGTGGGAGGGACTTCAAACGCCATGTTTAAGACTCCAGGCTTTATCCTGGGTACATGTTTCCTGAGTGCGCTGTCTGATGCACCGAGGACACAGCACCGGGATGGTCTTGTCCCCTTCTACATAAGCCACCGCTCACGTCTGGACACATCATGACATGCAGGACTTAATTTTACCCGTCTCTTGGAAGTTCCTGTCACCTCCTTCTTGCACACGCCCCGCAAGTAACACTAGATTTCGTCTTCGGCAGTCTCCGCTCTAACCCTTTGGGCACGCTGAGGGCCTTGGTCCTCCTCGGCAGAAGGTGAGCACAGCAAACGCCCGCTCAGCGCTCCAGCTGGTGCCAGGAAGGGGACAGGCACGTCTACGGGGGACGCGTGGAGCGAGGGACGCTGACAGGGGCAAGCAGAAGAATCCAGCCACTTAATATTGGTGGGCGTGGTTTAATATTTTCAAGCTTTTGGATTACGGTAATTTTCATTGTGGATGACTTTTCATAATTACTACACGATGGGTAAGGAAGCAGGACACTTTCCGTGGGCCGTGGAAAATAAAACTGACGTAAAATAAAACGGTTGAAAAAGATGACAGCGGGCAGAGATACTAGATCCTTTGACCTCTTTTTTTCTGAAGTAATTCATTTAAAAAAAATATTTCCGAGCGTTTTTAAGGGTGCAGCATTGCACGTGTCGGCGGAGTCTGAGCCCGCCGTTGGGATTGGAGGGCTCGGGCACGTATGGGACTCACTGCTTTTTCTGATGAGCTTCCAAGTTTCCTAACGCTTAAACATAACCTGTAATGCATGAGACATTACTCAGGATTTATCTTCAAAGAACTCCAATTACAGAATTTAGTTTCTGGAATCCCCCGTTTTAGACATAGGAACAAGTATTTAGAAAAAGAGAAAAAAAAAAAAATCATAGGATTCAAGGAAAGATTTATACTTTTTCCCCCAAACAGAACAGGCACTAAATAAAAGCGCCATCACCGCGGCTGAGTTCAAAGGCGCGTTGTATCAGCTTTAAAGTTTATTCCAAGAGTAGACCCAGTCTAGTGACACATGCGCTAACTAGCCTTGCCGCGTGCATACTGCTTTCAAGTCTTTGGCATGCAAATGTATCT
>NW_006437746.1:1205938-1220947 GCF_000325575.1 Pteropus alecto
TTTACATCAGTACCTGTTCCCTGCACGAGTAGTAAAGTATTGGGAAGATACGAACTGGCAGATTTGCTGGTTTAATAAGTTAAAAAGGTAAATGAATAGAGAGGAGGCAAAAAGAAGCATGAGGTCTCAAATGTTGTTTGAGATGTTGATGAAGTTTCAGCACAGTTGGAGCATTCACTCCCGGCAAACACATTTCTCGGCATTTCTGGGTCCCGACACAAGGTCTCCAAGAGCAGGGGTCCCCAATCAGACCCGCAGGTGCCAGTCTGTGGCTTGTCAGGAAATGGGCACACAGCAAGAGGTGAGCGGCAGATGAGCAGGTGAAGCTTCATCTGTATCTGCAGCCGCTCCCCAGCGCTAGCATCACCGCCTCAGCTCCGCCTAAGATCGTCAGGCATTAGATTCCCATGGGAGCACCGGTCCCTGGTGCCAAAAAGGTTGGGGACCGCTGTCCTAGAGAACACGGTAAAAGCTACCATTTAGCATGTCTGTGAAATGCCAGGGTTTGTGCAAGTGCTTTACTTACATTGTTCGTTTTTCAAAAACAATTCTAGAATGTAGATATTATTACTCTTGCTTTATAGAGAATGGGCATCAGAGAAGCTAAGTGAGCTCAGAGAGGCCCGAACAACTCCTTCTGTCTCCAAAGTCTACGTTCCACTCCTTACGCTGCCTCAAGAACATTATATTCTAAGAGAGATAAATATAACTGAACATACGCAATAAGGCCCAGGGAAACAGGAGCAAATGTATGTGTGACACTCGTGAGTATTGTTCGTTTTACAGCAGGAAACATCAAAAGAGGTCAGCAGAAGTCCCTCATGTCTGCACAATGAATCACACTTCCTGAAGAGCTTCCACAGCCACAAACTCACTCACCGATCAGGGTCTGTGTGAGCCGAATCGGTGAGGTATAAACAAACAGGGCTTGGCTGTGCCTTAACAGAGAGAGCCAGGTCCTTAGTTCTCAGCTTCCGCAAGGCTCGAGAAAGCCCAGTGACTCCAGAGACGTGAACATCTTCTCTGGTCACCAAGAGACCCAGGGGACCAGAGCACCCTCGTAAAGCAGTGATTTAGTTCACTCTTCCCTCAGTCTGTCTCTAAGGCACGGGTGCGAACAGAGATGGGGTGGCGGGTCCCTAGTCTCTAGTGCTGCAGTCTGGTCTCGTCTGGAAGACCGGAGGGTCTCCAGCGCTCAGGCCAGACTAAAAGTCACACGAGACAGAAGGCCAGACTCCTACTGAGTTCACTGCCTACCCCTGCTCCCAATGTACCATGTACAGAGCTTACTTTACGCACAACAGAACTATCTCCCTTCCAACCACATCTAATTACGACTTCTTGAAGGCAGCCAACAGACCTGTGACTTGACCAGGGGCAAAATGAGCACCTGTGGAATGCATGCATGCTCAGAAGCGGCTCTCTCGGGCTGTCCGTGAGGAGGCCTAGCCTAGGTTGGCGTCGGGGAGCTGGCCTCTAAGTCCACTCAGCTTGGACGACTCAAGCCAGGCTTCTCCACTCCCACCCTGTGCTTGGGGCTTCCTCAGGGGCTGGCCTGGAACCGCCCCACTCACCAACGCCCAGCGTTTCATTGGTACACAGGCGAGGGGGCCCCCTAGTGGCGCAGTTGTAGTAGTAATATTACTACTAGTAGTAGTTCAGCAGCAGCAGCTTCTAAAGTTCCACCTGTCACGTAGAGCTGAACTCCAGGAAAGGTGAAGTCGGGCTTTGAAGGGACAAAGGTCTTTTCTACCCTCAGCCCACTTACCAAATAGAAACATAAAACCGATCCCCCTGGAGCTCTGGGTACACGGGTAGGGCACACAAGTTTCTCCTTGGAGGGGTCTCACTGTGGAATGTAAGGCCCAAGGTACTTTATTACTAATTTCAATGAAATAGCACAATTTTTATTTATGCAATTTTTTTTTCTGTAAAATAAATGAAATATCACCACGGCACCACTGTCAAGGCCACACATATCTTTCCGAGAAACAAGACGTAGCTTATTTTGTCCATCGTGATATTATTAATATAGACATAAATTCTCTATGCTATTTCATGGGTGTGTTTCCAGGCACAAAGTATATATTTTATAATTTAATACTACATTATGATAAATGTGACTTGTGAAAGTCGCTCCTTCACAAACACACATCTTTTCAATATTTTATGCAAAGCTATTATCATATTTAGTATTCTCATATTTAACCTAAGACATTAAAAGTGTACATTGAAGGAACTGTCTGATAAAATTCTAACTTGGCTGTCTCTGTCTCCCTTAAGAAAGGGCAGCATGGTTTTGATCTTTTGTTTTTGATTTTGTTTTGAGTCATGGGCTTTCTTAAAAATAAAAGTTATGGCTCCCTTCTCTAGAACAATGTGCATGAACGGAAATGCGAACTCTTCATATCACAAATTGTATTTCATAGGAAGTTTATTTCCTTAACACGAATACGATGTAGTAACAATCTTTAAAAAGAATTATATATCATTCACTATCTTTTTAATATGCTTATACATAGAAATCAAAAAGTAATCCTACTTTAGAATAAACCCGAATTTAAAGGCTTGCTGTTATTGAGCTTGATTAAAAAAAAAAAAACCCTGAAATTATGGCATGATGTTCGATAGCCAGGTGTGTGTGCACGTGTGTGTGCACACAGGGGTGCGGAGGGTGGTGAGTAGTAACCAAAGCTAGACTTGCATTGGGCAACTCCGGAACCAGCTAGTGGTCTCCAAGATGAATTCATGGTTCACTCTTTACTATGTCTTTCCAGAAGTGTCTTTGTCTTTGGCAAGGTCTGCCTTACTGCGGCTACTTGTCGTCACAGGAAAGATGCAGAAATTCAAATTTCCATTTTTGAAGTCTCTGAGCAGGAATTGCCCTTAGGAGACCCAGGTGTTGTTGGCAGAGGTGTGCGGGTTTCCTGTCGCAGGGGAGACTAACGAGGCTTTGTCTTTCTGGACACCCGGCTGCAGGCCTCCTCCTCCGGCTCAGGGAGTCCTGCCCGCTGCCTGCCTCCACCAGCCTCCTCCAGAACGAAAGGTCACTCAACAGAGCTCAGGATTTCTCAGGAGCATCAGTAGCGGGAACCATAGGACCTTGTCATGAAAGCTTTCCATCATTCATATATCAAAACAAAACATCTAGGCGTGTCGCATGAAAACGCCTCCCTGGCGATGGCTCTCAGAGTGGCCTTCCTTTTCACGCCAAACAGGGGGGTCCGGACTGAAGAGTAGTCACGCCATTTAGGCGCTGTTCTCTGGAAAGCTAGTGAACTTCTGGGTACCTGAGGGGAGCTTTATAGCCTGTGTCACTACCTGACATACCTCTTTAGAAACCATAGAAACCAGGGAGTCCAGGCCTTGGGTCTCCTAGAAGACAACTTACCATGGGGTTGTGGGGAGAATATTTCTGCGGGGTTGCTGGGGGGCCTGGTGCAGGAGCACGTGGAGGGAGACTGACGGCCCCTCCTTCTTCACAAAGGGAGTCAAACCAGGAGCATCCTGATCACAAGAACACATATCTGATGGACAAAAGCTATAGTCTGGTTCCCCAGAAATAAATCAGAAATCTCATCCGGTTGCAGCTGAAGAATTGCCAATTCTGAAACGGTCAGGAACTGCAGGCATGCAGCGTGGGCGCCACTGACAGGGCTTCGTGCCTTCTCTTCTCCCTCGAGCCACGAGCTGTAGACACCCGCCACCTGGGACTGCTCCAAGAGCCATATGGGTCGCTTAAAGATAAGGCTTTCCCCTGGGGACGAATCCAAGTTTCTGCCTTTTCAAGTGGAGCCATCTTCTCACAGAAAAGATCCCTACTGCCTGGTGAGTCTCCAGCCACATGCGCAGGTGTCCCGTCCAGTTCGCTGTGTCCAACGTCAGTCACCCAAGTGACCGCTACCCATGGGGTGGAGGATCTGACCTTCGTTCCCGTCTAGATCCCGTTCCAGGACATATGTCTCATCAGGGTGCAAGTGCTCTCAAAGGGGTGAAAACGGGCTCTGGGGGACGGGGCAGGAGTAAGTCTTCAATGTCACAGTGAGTGGCGGCCCCAAAGGACCACATGCGTAGACGGACACTGTGTGTCTCTGGTATTAGAATGTTACGGGGAGAGGCAATTAGAAAAAAATGTCTAAAAAGGTTCCTTTGGCTGCGTAATGAAAAAAAAGATTGACAAGCACTGCCCCAATGTGCTAGAGAAAGGGGGCCGGGGTCTCTCCGGACGGTTCCCCCGATATCTGGCTACGGCCTTACGCTCATTACTCAGCTGTAGGCATCCTCTGACTCGGCTCCTGTTACCACCCCGATTCGGGACCCCTGACTCCTGACCCTGTAAATGTTCCCCCCATCAGTGTGGCCGCAGAGGATGGTGAGGGTCACACCCCTCACTGCCCCTGCCAGGTGCACACTGCTCCCCCTTCCTTTATCCCTCGAGGCACCACTGACTTGAAGTCGAAGGCCTGAGTCACGTGGCAGGAGCTTCTCCTCTCCCAAGCTTTACTGCCAGCCATCTTCATAGATTACTTCTATTACAAACCAAAACTCCCTGGCTGGTTCAGAGATTTCAGTGGAGGATGGTTTTCAACCAGCTATCTCATTTATAAATCATGTTTGCGGGCAATTCTCATTTCTGTTGTTTTTCTTGATTTTACACTCTGATTACAGACATTGTGTGGTAACATGTCTCTTGCCCATTGGACTGGGAGCTCTCTGAGGTCAAGCCACCGTAGAGTACTCCTCACTGTAATTTAGGGACCAGGCAGAAGCTTGACAGACGCTGGCTTATGAAAAGGTTCTGGAAGCTTGGGAAACGGCCCCCCTCCGAGACAGAGCGATCAAACGCTGCTAGGTTCAGGCCAGCCCACCGGAGAAGCTGTATCACTGGATTATAACTTGTTTTCCAAATCTGTATTCATTACACACACACGTAACTGTAGACAAAAGCTGCTGTGCCATCTTCTCCGGGTAAACACCCGCCCTCCGTTACGGTGTGAAAATCCAGAATGCCTGGCTGACACTGCGGGTCCCCGTCCTGTCAGTGACCCGGGCCGCCTTCCTGCTCCTCCCTCACACGTGCATCAGAGCCCTGCTGTGCTCCCTTCGTGTCCCTCATCCTGGAAGGAGTTGCTCTCGGCTCTCTCCGCCACACTGAAAAGCAGCTAGAAAACAGATTTGCCAAAGAACTAACTGTGCTGAGGATAAAGACATCACCTTCCCGAGAGTGTCTGCCTATTAATGAGGGCTTGTTCCCCCCAGAGAAAGCTCTCTAGTTAGTGGAATTTTAGGAACCGTTGATGACTTTCGGGGAGGACCTGAAAGACAGATTCTTTGAGGTGGGAAGGTATTCCCGGTACTTTCAATCCCCCCAGAACGGCAGCTTTTGGTCCGGCCTTATCTAAGACTTGCCCTGGGTAGAGAGATCCAACCCTGGGTTGAGTCCCAGGCGCCAACCCCAAGAATGCCCTTGGGCTTAGCAATCATTCTGCAGAACCTAACTTCTGCGTACAGCCCAATTACGGCACCCATCTCGAAAACTCAGTGATTTTTTTTTTTAGTGTCATCGTCTCTGTGGATACATTCTTAATAGAGATTTGGGGATAGAAAGTCTTCAGGGTGGCATTCGTAATCAATCAGCACTTCCTTATTGTAAGAGAGCTGATTGTCAAGATTGTTGTTTGGGAAAAAATATTTTAGAAGGTCTCAAATCGTACTGTATAATCAGCACTCATGTTTTATGCAAATTAGAAGATATTTTCTTACACTTCATCATAAGAACTAATCATCCCAGCTCCGTCACTCAGAGAAAGCATCTGCCACCCGAAACTCAGAACAATAATTCACAGCCCACGGAACAGTGCATCAGTACAGATTAGACTTGTTATAAATTTATAATGATTTCATATAAAAACATTACATTATGATAGTTTCAAGAAATGACAGGGTAGGGCTGGTATAAATGTTTAACTAGCACTGGCTCATAGTTCACGCTTTGTTTATTTCATTACTGACTGTTCTAAAATGAAACAGGAGCTTAAAATGTCACCGAATTCAAAACAGAAAACTTAGAAACACATATTCTAGGGCCAACCAAGTTTCTAGCCCCAAGGATATCCCTTAGCCTCTATTAGATCAACACCTGGCTATTTCGTTTAATTATCAAGTACTTTTGCCTTCTAGGTAATGTAAATTGTTTATCGTTTTCACCTTGGTGAGAGGAAAACTAGGCTGTGTCTCTCATTATTAAATTAGTTTCCACGCTGGTGGGCCGCCATGGACAGGCCCTGTCCCCCTGTGTTCTCGGTGCCAAAACCGCACATTGGCTCCACTGGGACGTTACATGTTTTTCCATAAAGGAAAGAGACTCACTCAAAAAACATCAGGACCTATTAACGTGAGCTTGAGATGTGACAGTCATTGGGCGACGTCAGACACACAGACCAGACCAGAAGCCGCCAGGCAGGATGCGCTGGATTTGTTATTGTCAGGTGTGTGTCATCCAGTGCCCCTCCTCTTGACAGTCCCTCTTTTCTGAGTTCTCAGTGATTCTGACCGTTCTTTTCCGATAACGATCACCCACAGGGGTCCGAGGGTGTGGCGGGATTCGAAATCACAGCACCAGAAACTACACCCTTACTGCTTGTTAAGTGTAGACGAATCGGATTTAAGACTGAGCCATGAGCCAGTGCAAAAAGGCAGCCGTGGGACAGGAGGATTAGTAGGATCCCTTTTCCTGGGATTTTTAACTTTCTCAGTCATTTTTGTAATACTTGAATTATTTTCACTAAAGGTCATGTATTACCTATACAATCAGGAAATAAAAAAATGAAGATTTAATTCCGCTACCTAAGGAAAAAAATGTCCCTCTGGCCCAGGTGGTCCGTGAGGAAGATGGGGTCAGGGCGGAAGGCAAAGGGAAACGCAAAGCCCGCGGGAGCCAGAAGCCTCTTCGGGGGGCAGGGAGAAGCCGCAGGGAGCAGACAAGGCAGAGGGAGTAATAGCTAAAGGGAAGTAGGGTACAAAGTAGAACGAGGCCTGACAGTTCAGACGGCAGGATGAAAACACCCGCTCCCTGCTCTTAGGAAAGAGGAGTTTTGCGGGATGAAACAGGCTCAGGCCCCAGCTTTGGGCAGGGCAGGAAGAGAAAAGACAGCCGTAAAAGGTGTGATGGAGAGAAGCAAACGGAAATTTGGGGTCCCCTCCCCTTCTCAGGCATCCTTTTACAACCAGGGGAGGGAGCTGGAACCCACAGCATATGAGTCGTTTCAGCCTGGAATATGTGAGCACATGTGCATAAACATCTGATGCTCTTAGTAACCCATGAAGCAGATGCTCTAATCTAGATTACTATGAAGAAAAAAAGAATGTTTAAAGAAGTTAACTTGTTCAAGGTTTCCCAGCGTAAAGCTGAGATTTACACCTAGACCTGAAATTAAAACCTTGCCTCCTCCTGAATGATATTTTGGAGGGAATAAGCGGTAGCCCCAGTCGGCAGCTTGGAGCCGACTCCGAAAATGTGTCGGTGGTGTGTGGGGCACAGGCTGCTGAGTGCTGGAGCTCTGGGCTGGCAGGAAGCTCACAGCAGCCTCGGGCTGGGTGGCGGCCAGAGAGATGAGATTACAGATCGCATCTGGTTTACTTCCCTCATTGTCAGCTTCTCAGATGGGACAACCAAATAGGGCAGGGCCAAGAGCTCCCTGTGACCGGACACTGCGGCCGGTGTTTGCTCATCCTTGTTTGTCCAAAGGCCAGCACGGAGCGTGGCACGGAGCAGGGCTCAGCACATCTGTCGAATGCATTCATGAAACGGTAGTGGTTCGGGTACAGGTCTGCTGCCCGCCAACCTGACACGCTACCCGCTCCCCCTTAGGTTGTACCCACGATGGGACACACGTGATAAACACGCACTTAATCCAGGCTCCTGTGGCAGGTGTCATGGCGGGTCCACAGATAAATAAAAACAGCAGTGCTAACGCTCAGATAGTACACACCATGTGCTGGGCACTGTTCTGCTTTTGCAGAAGTAACTGATCTTCGCATCAACCGTACACAAGGAGAGCGTTATTAGGATTGCCACTGTACAGATGGGGACCCAGGGGCACAGGCAGGTTCAGCTACCCGACGTCACAGTGCTAGTAAGTGGGGCCAGGTTTCAAACCCAGCTGTTTTGGTCCCACAGTCGCACTGTTTGCCATCATGCCACACTGCCTCTGGCACTATCTCGAGCCATCTGGGGGCAAACACACCATGGAAGAGTGGGCTCTGCAGGACAGCTCAGGGCTTGAGTCTGTCCAGGGACAGGCGGGCGCATAGTTTATTTAAATAAACCATATGTCCAGTATGATTCTCGGTGCCAGGGCGATAGTAATGATGCCCAAAACAGACAAAGTCTTTGTCCTCATAGTGCTTATATCCAAGTGGGGTGGGAGGGGGGGCGGGGAGGAGGAAATAATAGGAAATAAGCAACGAGGAAAAATCCCATAAGACAATGAGTGTCATGGAGAGAAAGTAAAGTGCACCAGGAGGCAGAGGAAGCAGAGGCGCTGAAGCTGACCGGGGAGGGCCTCTTTGTCAGGTGACACTTGAGTCAAGACCTGAAAGAAGGCGGGGGGTGGGGGGCGAGTAAGCCATGTGGGTATGAGGAAGAATCTTCCAGAACGAGGTCACAGCACACACGAAGGCCTGGAGGCACAAGCACGCTCGGGGAGTTGAGCAGCAGCAGGTGCATCTAGGATGGAGTGAGCATGAAGAAAAGCGGCAGGGAGATGTCTGGAGGGGAGGGCAAACTGCAAGGGCCTTGCAGGTCAGGGAGGGACCGAGATGGGCAGCCATAACCTTCCTGAGGTGTTAAAAGAATCGCCCCGGCTGCCGAGCTGAGGACAGGCTGGGGGCCGAGGGTGGAAGCAGGAAGACTAGTTGAGGCGGCTGCAGTAATTCACCTGAGAGGTGCTTGTTCAAGATGGCAGTGATGGAGGTGGTGAAAAAAAAAAAAAAAGATCAGGTTCTTGATATATGTGGAAAGTAGAGTCGACGAACGAGGGCGGGATGAGGGAGGCGGAAGCATTAGATGACTTGTTCTCTTACTTCCTTTGGGCCTCGGCTGTAAGGCCACCCTCCTGGAGAAGGGTTCCTTGCCTGTGTGAGGTCTGACTTGAGACACTGAAGCTGCCATGGCTGAGTGGAGAGGGGCGACAGAGCAGCGGCTTAGGGAAGGCCACAGGAAGTCTGAGATGCTGATGGCTGGCCGGGCGAGGATGCGGAGCGGGCCGCCAGTGCTATCAGACTCAAGTTCAGAGGCGTGGGGGGCTGAAGATGCAGACACAGAGGTGAGAGGAACCAAATGTAGTTGGAGGGAGAAGCGGGCTTGGGACAGCGTTTCAGTATTGTAATGTTCAGAGGTACCAGCGAGGAATGGAGAGGATCGGCTAGCCGTCAGGAGGAGAAGCGAGAGCGCGTGGGGCCCCAGAAACCAAGGGAGGGGTGTCTCCCGAAGGACAGCGCTACCGGCTATGCCACAGGCCACGTGGAAGGAGGGCCGAGACTGCTCATTTGCTACCACGATAAGGGCCGTTTCGATGGAGGGGCAGGTACAGACGAGCTGGACCCCAAGGAGGTCTACTGAGGTGGGGAGTAGAGGAACAGGGCAGAGCCCGACGGGGATGAGGGTCAAGAGAGGTTTTTCTCTCTTTTCTTAAAGATGGGTGATGCGACAACATATTGCACTCTGATGGCGATGACCCAGCCAAGAGGAATGGCGATGATGCAGGAGAGAGGAAGGGGAGAAATGCAAGAGGGACGTCCCCGAGCACGAGGGAGGGGACAGGTCTGGAGTGGGTCAGGAGGGGGAGTGGCCCAGGTGCAGGTCGGTGGCCAACGTCAGGGTGGAAGCCTTCATATTTCTCAGTGAAGTATGAAGAAAAGTCATTAGCGGAGAGAGAAGACGGGGAGAAAATGATGGGTTTAAACATCTTTTAAAAATTTTTCAATAGAAAACGGTCAACTTAGAGTTCACTGAGAAAAAAAACAACAACAACTCTGATTTGATGAGTTAAAACTTTGGAAAAAAATACATAAAATTATCAAAAGTACTAACCCCTTATCCTGTTGTTTGAAGTGCTCTTGGACACAAACACGTCCCCCAGAATCAGAGCTGACATGGGCTGTTCCCGGAAGAGGCAGGCAACTGAGCCCATCAGAACCTACCGGATATATTCCGTACGACAACCTAGAAACTAAAAATCTATAGTGCTGCCAATACACCATTTTGGGGGGGCTCTTTTGTATTGCAACGTCACTACAAGTTTTCATATCCTACTGTGACTGACAAAAACATTTTCCAGAGTAGCATCGTACTGGTTGGTGAACGAGTGTTTATTATTTCGTTCTCTGTGCATTTCTGTGTGAGAGAGAAATACTCTCGCATGGCAGATTTGCATTCAATCCAAGTTTCTACCATGAAATCTTTAAAGAGATTCTAATGCCTCAGTGTTGTTTCTAGGGAAGGTGGCTATTTTGGGGATTTATATCGTCGTGGAGTAAGAGCTGCAGCATGCTTGTAAAACAAAATAATCGAATAAGCCTATATTTGGTGTTTTGCTGTTCATAACATCACACAGGTCACTGTATATTTAGAAAGGAATTCTAAACAGTCAAGCAAAGATTAATTTGTGTTTAGAAGAGTTTTGCTGATAAGCATGTCCCACTGTATTCTAGTTTCCTGAGACACCATTAGCCAGATGTCCCGACTGACCGGAATAGCTCACTTCTCGACCATATCAGACCACAGAGGGTTAACTACAACAAGATGGTTGAGACTAGCAAATTCATTTCAGGTGTGAAATCCTACAGGCACAGACCGTGGATTATAAAGTGCATGAAAAACGCAGCCCCTCAGAGAACTGCTGACTGGAGTATACAGAAAGTTCTAGGTATGACTGCACTGAATTGTTTGGGGATTTTTTTTTTTTTTTTTTTGGGAGAAAAGACAATTTTAAGAGGAAAGAATTAGAATCTATGATTGAATTAGAGATCGATATATCCAGGCTATCGATAAAGCAGAGAGCAGTTAGGAACATTGAAACCAGAAAAACATTTATAAAAATCTGCCAATTCTTCCTTACTTTTTTTTTTTTACAATGTTTTTTTTTGTGGTAAAATAGATACGGCACAAAATTTACCATTTTAACCATGTTAAGTTTACAATTTCTTCCTTATTTGGGGTAAATGGGATACGATATATACTCCTCACGACGGTTAAAATATTAAGATATCTGAGCTCAGATCCTGGCTCCATCACTTACTCACCTGGCTTCTTGGGCCTCAACGGGGAGAAGGGGTACCAATACCTCCTGCTCTGCTGTTACCCAGGTCAGTGTCTCAGCTCCGTGAGCAGCCCAGAGAGAGCACTCAACACATGTGGCTTTTATTAAGAAAGTGGTTAAAAGATTAACTTTGGAGACAACTGTTTCCCAGTCTTTAAAGTCATCTGATTAACAGCTGGCGGCAATAACCACAGCGTCCCTGGGAGAAGCACTTAGCGCAGAGAACATTCTAGCTTCGCAACAGCACAGACGCTCAGGAGACCAGGCACCGAGAGAACGAGCCCTGCTCTGGCTGGACCGCCGCGCCTGGCAAGTTTCTGTGCGGTGACACTGTTTCCAGAATCACTCACTGCAGCTGTGGCCCTGCCGGGCAGCCTGGCCATCCTCCAGCCTTTGGAGTGGTAATGCAGGCAGCGAGCCTGTGCGCGGCCTCGCAGGGGACCCTCTGAGCCTCGCTGCCCATCCTCAGAATGCCCTGGGGCCACCGATGAGACTGATTCCGGAGGCTCCAGCTCTTAGTGGCCATGCAATTAAGCCTAACAAGGCACAAGGAGCTCCTTAGGGGGCACGCAGAGATGCCCACAGTAATTGGCAACAGTCCTCTGGTTCCCCAGGGGCAGAGGATTATATGCTGGCAGCAGGGAAGGGCCAAGGAAGGGTCAAGACCTTGAGGGAGGCCAGATGGGATCACCCAGCTTCATGCATAAGTCATGAACAGCTCTGTTGACTGCTCCGAGCTCTCCAGAGCGAGACGCGGCAAGGCCCATCCCCGGTCTGGGGAAGCGGTCGACAGAGGCCTCTTCTGTGCTGGGGGACTGCTGCCGGTCCAGGGTTGCTCCCCCACATCTGACTGTGGCGCCAATAATGCTGACTTCAGAGCTCTGGATTCTTGCACAGGCAAGCAATAAAGATGTGCGCATTGTGTAGGATGTTCTCTAGCTCAGCCGTGACTGAACGCCTCAGCCGAAGGTGTGTGTTTCTGACAGCAGGAAGGGTGCGCATTCTCAGACAGAAATGGCCTGTTCCTCGGTTTGAGGAAATAAGTAGGATGAAAGCGTAGAATCTGGTAGCGACGTATGCCCGGGTGCTGGATATTTATGAAGACATTTGCCAGTTCCAAAGTATGTAACTGTGTGAATGTGTGTGTGTCTTTCTCTGCGCTATGATAAACGGTCTTCGTAACTATCTCCTGTAATCTTTGTATAAGGGCCCTCACCAGGTAAGTTAGCACTTAGCTTTGGGACGTTAAGTGGCTTGTCCAAGGACGCACAGCAGGTAAGGGACAAGGTAAAGGTTTGAACCCAGCTATGTCCAAGTGTCTTCACTTAATCCAGTCACTGGTACTTACTGACTAAAAGGCTCACTCAATACTCCCCCACCCCCATTTCCTGGCCTCTGCCCCTGAAATGATCCATCGGCAACAATGCTGGCCCACCTGCCCTCTGCCAGACCCAGAGCTGGGCCCTCTGCCCACGTCACTGCATTATTAATGCATTAGTAGGTGGATGTTATTATTGTAACAGATAAGAAAACTTTCTGCTAGGCTGTTTCACAGGTTTACGTAATCAATATTCTCTTCCTGATCTCTCTCGTAGGGCTGCTCAAAGTCCCTCCCTCCATGAATTCTTTACTAGATAAACTAGCCTCTAGAGACAGAAACCATAAACACTTATGTCCATTGTGAATGCCATTATCATTTTTAAATATAAGAAAAATTAAGAAATAAAGATTTTGAAAGTAGATGTCAGCAGGACTTTGAGAAATAAATGGACAAACACAAATTAGAGTCCGTCCTCTTTCCGGCAAACATAACTGTAAGTACATGGAGGTAGCTAATGCCAGGCGGATTCTGAGAAGGGACTCTCTCAGACCCAAATCGTTTTCACCGCTTGCTTCGATGATAACTACTCATTCCGGATTTTCAGGAGCAGCCTCCAGAGCTTCTCAAAAGATGTGTGTATAAACCACCTGGGGGACCCTGTTAAAACGCAGATTCCAACTTAGCAGGCACAGGGTGGGGCCTGAGAGCCTGCCTTTCAAATAAGCTATCCAGTAATGAAGCCGCTGCAGGTCTGAGACCACAGTTTGAGTAGCAAGGGGCTAGAGGTCCTTGCTAACTCAGTCACACCATCCAGCGATCCCGACTTCAGCATTTTCACTACACTCTGGATTCTGAATCCAGAACAGCTCTTTGCTGGATAATCTCAGTATCTGGCCTGGAATATCTAGTTGTATCACTGGGACGTGCCATGAGTATGCGCTTCACGTCACAGTCAACAGTAACACTTGCCTCATACAAGAGAAAGATGGGAATGAACAAAACGACAGTCCGTGGCAGCCCTCATGATCCTGAGCTTTGATGAAAGCTGAATGGGGCACATTCAAAACACCTTCAGGTAACCAGCAGATATTTTTCACGTCCCAATGTTTTTCCAATTATGCAGGCAGAGAGTGATTTGTATTTTGGAAATAAGACAAATTTTGAGTAAAGTCAGGAAATTAATATAACATAGGAATAAAAATGATGAGGATGTTGATGATGACGATGGCTACCGCTTTTGAGCCGTTATGTTCCAGACACGTGCTAAGCATTTTGCTTACACAGTATCTCATTTAATTCTCACAACAATCTTATAGAAATATTTCTCTTATTTATATTAGGAAACTGAAACTCAACGAAGATAGATTACCTGTCCAATTGTTCACCAAAAAAAAAAAAAAAAGTGAGACTTGAACCCAAGACCACCCAAACCCCCTAGGCTCCTCACCTTTACGCTATATGAGCTTCTTCTTCAGGAATGAGAACTGGCGTCTCATAATAGTTCAATCTTTACCTACCTCAGTGTAAAGAGTACTACATCGTCAGGCTATATCAAATAAACTAAAGACTTTTAAAATTACGATGACTGATTTTCTTGATTAGAGATACAGGCTGAGTTGTTCTAAATCGAATCCTCTATATTACAAAGTGAATCATTCAATCATTTGGATAGTCACTGTTTATCTCAACAAAGGGTGACGTGTTAGTTACACATCTGAACAGCTACACACGTTAACTCTTCTAAACGACAAAAGACAAACAGTCTCGTGTATCAGGCTAACAAAGGCACGACTGCGATAGGCCAGAGATGCTCTCAAGGTAAAGAGCAAGCAGCCTTCGGGTGTTCGGGCACTCCGCAGCAGACAACCCTCAGGGCCAGAGGAGGAATCCCAGTCAAGCAACTTCACGCCTTCACTACGCGTACAAGTCTGTTCTTGAAATCCTCTTAAGACTTACTTTAGTAGGAACCCAAGGAACCTTGGGCTAATGAACTTGCTGATGGTTCTTGTGAGTGCAGCAAACAAATGGTTAGCGCAGCAACCATTTAGGTTAAATAAGACAGGGAGAGGATGGGATGGTCTTTTACCTGTATATTATAGTGTTGGAAATATATGGTAACCCCCCAGAAAATATGTACTTCTGAGAGTAATCCATTTTTTTTAAACAGTAGAAAACTACTGTATTTAGTCTAAATAAATATGTGAAAGCATCCAGTTCAATAGATTGTACAAATAAAATGCCCCTAACACTTATCTTTGGAAAATATGGCTGAATACATACACACACACACACACACACACACATATATATGTATATATATATATATTCATACTCTTGTGTGTGTGTGTGTATATATATATTCAACCT
>NW_006437746.1:1220983-1249181 GCF_000325575.1 Pteropus alecto
TATACTGCCACAGGAGAGGAATTGACATATAGATGAATAATAAGTGTATATACACACACTTACGCACATACCCTATAAACAAATAGCTCTCCTACAGAAGATGTGGGGGAAAATGTGCATGTACTACAGTTGAGTGTTCTGTCACTTTTCTCCATGCCAAGAGGGTATTTAATTTGGGTGGAACACCACACCTATGGTGCTAATATGCTGTGGCCATGAAGGGCTGTTGGATTTCCTGGATCCATCTGCCACGATTCTTAATGTTTCTTCTGACTGTGTTCAGGAAGAATTTTTCAAATTGGTTTATAAATAATTCACTTGGCTTTTGTCAGAGTTTATTCTGCTATTGAATCTCTCAAATGGCTTTTAAATTTGAATGTCATTCTTCGTTTTACGGATGTAATAATCTTTTGAGTCTTTGTGAGGATACTAACTAGAGTTTTTTTTCAAGTCTTGTGTCATATTGGTTTCCCTGTGGCTTTTCTAGTTCACTGTGGTCACTCTTAGGCATCTATTACTGATACATTTTCCTGTTTTCAGTGAGATTGGGCTTTTTCACTATTTTTATACTTATTTTGATAATTTAAATGAAGTTGGGGAGGCAATCAAGGTAAACACATGAATTTTTCACCACCATGATTAAAATCTCAATTCATTTAGAAATAAATGTCGATATATGTGTATGTGTTTATGTGTGTATAAACATACACAAATGTCGATATATGTGTGTATGTGTTTATGTGTGTATACATAAACATACACATAAACACATACACATATATCGACATTTATTCCTAAATCTATGTGTATGTGTATACACACATATACATAAACACATACACATATGCCATGTGTCTAGAAAGATATAAAACAAAATGTTAACTATGGTAACATAGGGGTTATAAGTTTAAGGACGGCATTTCCTACCTTTTACCCTTACGCATTCCCCAAGTTTTCCACCGTGACTGTATATTTCTGTTTTATTTTTGTTGCTATAATTTTTTTAGTAACAAGTCCACATATCATAAAATTCACCATTTTAAAGGGTACAATGCAGTGGTTCTGAGCACATTCACAAAGGTGTGTAGCCAACACAATTGGTTTTAGAACACCTTCTTCATCCCCCCAAAATACACCTGTGTCTGTTAGCAGTCACTTTCCATTCCTCTCTTATCTCTCAGCAACCGCTAATATTTCTGTCTCTACAGATTTGTATATTTTAGTATTTCACATAAATGGGATCATATAGTATGTGGCCTTTTTGTGTCTAACTTCTTTCACTGAGCATAATGTTCTCAAGATTCGTCCATATTGTAGCATGTATCATTTTTTCATTCCTGTTTATGGTTGAATAATATTCCATTGCATGGATATACCACATTTTATTTATCCATTTATTAGGTGAAGGACATTTGGGTTCTTTTCACTTTTTTGGTAATTATGAACAATGTTGCTATGAACTTCATATACAAATTGTGTATTACTTTAATAATTAAAAAATACTGCTTTAGAAAGATTACAAATACCTTTTGAAAACAATAAATCAAACTTTTCACTAATGTAGAATAGCGTTGCTCCTATTACTCTAAAGCATATGGCTTTATTATACTCTTAAAACTGTCTAATACCTGCAAATACCTTGATAAAATAAATTAACTAAGCAGACATTTTTGCATTAACTGGTAGTCAACTAACAAATCTAATCTTTACAACATAGTAAAGGTACACTGATGTACATTAACAATTTCTGTGGTATTTACAATCATTACTTCAGAACAGTAGGCCTGCCTTCTAAGAAAATTATCTTAGAACATATTTCATTCTGTTGCATGCAACATTCAGAAAACAATACTTGTGCACTGAATTAAAACCTGCCCAGGCCGTGAAATGAGGGGGGAAAAAATCTATTTTGCCGCCCCCTCATAGAGTGCAATCTTTAGAAGGGATTATTTCCATTACATTTTCATCAGGGACTGGCAAAGAAAAGTATATCATGTTATTACTGAGCCTGGAAATGTAATGACTTCCAGGTTGCTAAGCAACGTTCGGCGTTAAAGGGCCCAGTATCTGTGATCTCCAGAGACACTCTCAAATTTCATTAAAACCTGCTCATAACCATTACACAAAAGGTCCATGTGGAGTTTATAAACAGGCTTCGTTTCTTGACATAATAATGGAGTGAAAAAAGCAAGTGGCATCAAAACTTTTGTGGCTCTTAAAACCAAATACTTTGGAGACCCCCATTAGCGAAATCTATAATGTTTTGAGAGGTGTTTCATAGAAAGAAAGTACTATCAGTTTATAGTAAACAAAAGTCCTTAATATCTTAAAAAATGATACTGTGCAGAACTTTGAAGAAAGGATAAACATGTTCTGTGTATAAACTGGGGTGATTTGAAGATTGAGACTCCCAATCATTATTTACTTTGAGGAGGGCCATGCTAGTAGTATGCTTTCAAATGAAACAGGAAAGCAAGAGGCCACAGAAAATTCTGAGGGACACTTTCAAAATATTTCCTTTAGCAATGGTGTTGGAAAAAGCTAATCCCGGAAACAGAAAAGGTTATGGCAGCTCTCAATAACGATTTCATGGGTATCACTGGGATGCTGGTCTAGGATGTTTGGCTCAACTCCCCAAGATGCTCATGAGACCTGGTCTCTCCACACTGAACCTGCAGGCCACCTAACCGCCTCCTCCATCTCCTAAAGTTCTAAAGAGAAGTCCTGGATGGAGACTGTGTGGTTAGCTCAGCCTTACTCACCAACCCTACAAATCAAAACATTAAAAAAAAAAAAATCAAAGTGAATGTCTATTGAATAACATAGATCAGAAGGGTCATTGACTGTGATAGTTGATTTTAAAGGCAAATTCTTAAACAGAAACTATACCTGCATGTGGGATCATCAGATTTGCTCAGCCAAAATGGCAGTTACAGAGTGGCAGAGGGTTCTTGTTACCAAATATTTATTTTCAACGCCCAAGCCCCCAGGAACTCTGACTTGGGGAGCACATGTTCTTGGGGCACGAATAAGTTCACTGATAAACTGATGGGTGGTTCGTTCTTGGGCGCTCACACACGAAAGTGCCTATCTAGGCCCAGGCAAAATGCTTTTTTAGTAATCAGCATATTCATGATATACAAATAAGCCGCAAAGCGAAAATTCAAACTTTGCAGAAGATATGGGATTTCATTAAATCACTGCCAGTGATGGTGGAAGGATCACGCCCAAAGCCTTTGATGAGTGAAGGACAGACAGACAAGACTGGATGATCACCAGCTAAAGAAGAGAAAAATCTCTTCAAGTGTGAAGACAGGACAGGCACTTCAAAAGGGAATACTAATTTGAATAGCAATGGAAAATGAATGAAGACCTTAAAAGGTTCTGCTAAAAAATGGTGCTGGGAAGGTTAAATAGGAGGCTGTTATAACGTGCTGTCGCACGATTTTGATAGCGTGAAAGATGACACACGAAGAAGTCTATAATCACTAGGAGAGCCCCATGCGATGGAGCTATGCCTGGCGGTGGCAGAGTTCAGGTGGCAGAGTTCAGGTAGGCGCTGAGCTCTCAGAGTAAGACCAGGGGTGCGGGTCCCCACTGCCTGGGCTGGAGTCAGGATCCCAGAACTCTTACGACTCCGGCAAAGCCCCTGCCCCTCGCTCACAGCCTCACCCGCCCCATCTGCCCGGAACCGTTAGGACCGGTCTCAGTGCGCGCTTCATCCGAGTGCGCGCTGGTCACTACGCAAAGCCCAGGTCCCGCAGGTCGCCCTCTTCCCCTGGACGCTCATCTCCATGAGACCCTGCAAGCGCGTCCCTGAACAACTTGTTCACCCTTCTCTTGAACTTTGTTCACTGTGCCCTTTGGATGGTCACAGGCAAAACATTCTATGTCCTTGGTTTCTTCCTGGAATGTTCCCTCACTTTCTTGCTCTAACTGGAACGGGACTTTTCTCTCAAGATGTCTTTCCCTGTAGGCATCTCTCAAACCCCTTGAGTCACCGGGCCTGACGGTGGCTCCCTGCTTCTCACTGCTGCTTCCTAACTGTCCTCCATCCCTCCTCCATGGCCCCCGCACCAGATGTAAACCTAATGTCGCCAGTGAATACCACCTGCTACCATTCCCTGCTGCAGCTCACTGTCCTCATCTTCAACACCACTTCTGTCACAGCACCTGGTAACAGCCACATCCATAGAGAGGGACCTATCAGCACCTCTCCATGCTTTGATTCTTCCTTCCAATGACACTCCCTCCTGGGGTTTCTCCTTAGGCCTGGTCATTACCATTAGTGGGCCGCCCTCCAGAATGAGTTGAGCACCCCGCACTCCGATCGCCACCCCCCACCGCTGCTCTCTCAGCTCTCTCTTGCCCTTGGAATTCCAGACCTGTAGACCCAACAAGCCAACGAGGATGTGTGACATGCCCGTTACTCAAAAGTAACATGTCCAGACAGAGCTCGTGACTCCTCCTCTCCCCCACACGAGCTCCTCCTGGGTGCTGGCCATCCAAGGTTTGGCTTGGGCCATAACTGGAATCATCTTTGACTATTCTCTGTCCCACAGCCCATATCCAATCTGCTGGCAAATTATATTGGCCGTACTTTCGAGATTTATCCAAAACAGGGCCGCTCGAAGCCACGATCAGGGCTTTCCTGGACTGCAGTCACCTGACATCTCTTACCCCTCGGACTCTTCAATGACTGCTCCCGGTGCAGCGAAAAGATCATCTCCTCCCCTCTGCCGAACCCTACAAAGGCTCCCCTCCCACTCGGGATAAAGGCCAGCCTTTCCAAGGGCTTCCGGGCCTCGATAGCTGCCTCCCTCCTCCACACCCCTGCCAGTCATCAACCTCGCATCTTCTGTGTCTCCTCCTCGCTCATTTTGCTCTGGACACACTGGCTTCTTCTTGGTTCCCAGCACACGCCGGATACGTACTTGCCTTGCAGACGTAGCAACTGCTGTCCCTGCCTCGTGGGCCCAAATATCACCCCCACCCCCCGCCTACTTCCTCCATTTCCTTCCAGTCTTTACTCAGATATCATCTCAGTGAGATCTTCCTCGGCCACATTATCTATAGTTGCAAATGTCCCACAATACTTCCTATCTTTCTATGTTTTTCTTCTTATCGAGTTTTTAATACTTAAAATATAACGTCGTTTGTTTAATAAATGTGGTTAGCATTTCACTCTACCCGGGAAGCTCCTGTAGAGCACAGGGTTTTGTCCATCTTGTTCACTGCCACAGGGTAGGCACTAAGGACCTGCTTGCTGAGTAGTCGCTCTGTCTTACTGAAGACTTTTCCTGAATACTACTGTAACATGCTAAGTAATTTATTAGAAGACTGTCTTTATAATGTTCTTAAAAGGCAAAACCAATTCATTTTAATAAATTTTAGGGGTTTTTTTTGACATTAAGTCCCAACCAAACATTTTGTCATTATTTACCACAATTGCCAGGTGGCCAGTCTAAGTGAATTTACATTAAGTAGTTAGATTTTCAGTATTACTTATTCTGAAACAAAAAGAAACTGCTGTGTTACAAAATCAAAATACTTGACCTAAACATGGTCAAGTATTTCTTTTGATCAATTTCAAAACACTAACTTACAAAAAATAACAAGAGGTCATACTATACCATTAAGTTCAACTTATCTAACAGCTTAAACTTAAAATACAGACAAATATTTAAAATATTTTAAAATTTAAAATATTAAAATTTTATCTTCAGCTTTTTCTATGATTATTTTAAAACAAAAAATCCTGAAACCCAATTCTAGTGTTCTGTTATATCAACATACCTACTTGAAAACAATCCTTTAGAGGCTATTCCTACTAATATAATTGTCGATAATAACTATTAATTCTTTCAGTGGATAGAATTCATTTATTAATATTAATACAGATTATATAAAGGAACGTTGTATTAAAATATTTTAAAAACGAGATTTAGAAACACTTAACTTAATATAGATTATATAAAGGGACGTTGTATTAAAATATTTTAAAAACGAGATTTAGAAACACTTAAACAACAACTTAATGCAGATGTTGACAAGAAAAGGGACGCTAGGACAATTCTCCTTGCTGTCCGCATTCATGAGGAAGTATCTTCCAAACATGTTCATCCTAATTCTGAACATGCTTTGAATGCTCATTATTTTGAGAATGGTTTTGTTAAAAGCATGTCATTAAAAAAATCCCATATTACCAAGAGAGTCTAGAGCATTCTGCACAGCAACAGCTGCACAGTGAGGTTGATGATGGTCAGAATACTCACTAGGCACCAGGAAAACTCTATAATAACTCCAGATAATAAGTGCCTATAAATGGGAATATTTGAGGTTTGAAGAAATAAATGATCCCTCACAGCAGCTCCTCCCCCACTCCTCCTTGGTTATAAGGAGGCTGTAGAACTTAAAACAAATGCCAGGGAGTCTTAGCTTTCTACTCACAATTGACATTGGGTAGATTCTCAAAAAATTAATATTATGCAAGAAAACAGTATTCCTGGCAGGACTTCTCTCTTTTTGAGGGATATTATATCTATTACCAATGATAGCAGATTGGTCCTTTCCACAGTTAAGAATTAACTATTTCTTTTGCTTCATGAATATTATCCCATAGTTAGAGGTTTTTACCCTTTGCTTTAAAAAGTTGTGGGGAATATAGACATTCGCACAGTGCCAATCAATGTATTTCTGCAAGGATTACTTAGTAATTGCAAAGGGAAACACGTATCTGCATGATAGAGAGATGCTGACAGACATCCCCTAAACCAAGCAATTAAACTCAACATCACTGAAACTGGGGCAGCCTGGCATCATATGCCTCCTAATGGCATACAGTGTGAGGGCCCATTTCAATGAGATATTGTGACCAAAAGTATAGCAAGGAAACCTTCATACTATGCCAGAATGTTAGACAGACCGCCAGGCAACTGCCTCAGGCTCTTCGAAAAATCAGTTTCATAGGGGGAAAAATGGCAGGAAGACTCTTCTGGATTAAAAGAGAGTAAGGAAACAAATTTAGTATGTGAGTCTTGATTGGAATATGGCTTTTAAAAACGCTATAAAAGACAGTTTTAATAACTAAGACAATTAAATATGAACTGGATATTAATAACAGTACGAAACTGATTTTCTTGGGTACGACGATGTTATTGTAGCGAGGGGCCAGATGTCACGATACCTTTACTTGCACGTGACTTAAAACACACACACACAGAGGAATGAAAAACATTGAGGTAACAACACTGTGTGAATAAAGTATACATGGACGCTTGAAAAAAATATGATAAATATAGTAAAATGATAATTCTGATAATTCTTGATTCCTCAGATGTTCACTGTACTATTCTCTCAACTTTTTTGTGGTTTTTAAAACTTTTCGTGATATAAAGGTGGATAAAGTGTCATCAATGGCAATGGGAGCTTAAGAAGAGAAGGCTCCTTACAGAAGGCAGGGAATGAATTTTATTTGACGGGAGGATTTCCAGAAGTGGGCAGGGGGGCTGAATCTCTTGAGAAAAGAAGTCAAAACAGAAAGAAAATTATGCTGCCCAGGGGCCACAGACATCAGACTGGGAAGGGGGATGGGAAGATGGCCAGCCTACTGGTGAGGAGCTTCCATGTGGGCAGGGGAGGAGGGAGCTGATGCCTGTAGGAAATGTGAGGAGATGGGACATGTTCAAAGTGGAATTTAAGAAAATCTTCTCTGTCACTCGCACATCTTCAGGCCCCCGTGCCTATGGCAGAGCTCCACGTACTTCCCCAGGCCCTCAAGGTGGACTACTGTTTGACTCACAGCAACACAGAAGTCTAGTTCTGAGAATAGCTGGCTGTAAATGACTCGATTCCACTGGCCATTTGCTTCCTGATTCTGTCTTGCTCAAAATCTCAAGAACATTTCCTCTGGGGATTAAGTCAAAATTCTAGGCAAGATATTTCTTTTCTTTGTTGGAAAGATACAAGTCAATCATTCAAAGAGTTCCCGATTAACTTGACATGGCAACCACGGACAGAGAATGCTTATCCGGTGTGACAAGCAATGGGTGTGCCTGGATTCGAGGAGAGAGGCCCTCTTGGAAACTCACAAGAACATCCTCTGAGTTTCAGAACAGCCTCTAAGGTACCACATTTCACAAAAATTAACTGCATTCACTTTTTTGCTCATTTAGGTACATAGTGTTTCTCCTTTAAATGTTACTGGTTTTACACCAATCTCCTCCATTCCCACTCCCCTTTTTCCCTTTGAGGAAACAAAGAACGGAAGGTGTCACCACAAGAAAAATCATAAGCTAAGAAGGAAAGAGGCATGTGATACCTCAAGAAATATTCTTTACTTTTCTAGTAGAAATAGTCTCTTCTGATTCTAAATTTAAACTCATCCTGGTTCTAAAAAACAAAAAGAATGGCTACTCAATTCCCAGGTACCACATTTGGTGTCTCTTAAGCTTTAAGGACTCTGCACATGAAGAAATGCTGTTACGCTAATTTTCAGCAAGAGAACATCTCTGTTCTCATGGTCAAATGAAAACAAAACAAAACAAAACAAAAACAGAAGCCCTACACAGAAATTTAAAGGGAACATGGCGGTGAGCATGGCAAGACTCTCTGAAAGCCAGAGGGTAAAGGGTCTTCCAGGGCTGGGTATTTGTAATCATCTTTAGTACTAATCGTCTTCAGAGAGCTACCCCAAATTGCACCCCCGCCACCTCTGCTGCACCAGACAGGCAGGCGGGCGGGCAGGCGACAGGAGTTAGCAACATCGGCATGTTACAATCACCCTCCCACGAACAGCTTCTCTGGTTTCACAGAGTAGTAGTTAATCGTATACGTACGCTTAAGCCAGTTTTACAGAACAAGTCCGTGGTGGTTTGTGTGTAGTCAATATTTTGAGTGTCAGAGTAAGCTAGCTATAATTAAAAGACAAATAGGTAATCTACACTCATCACTCTGGGGAAACTCCCACTGACATCAAGTTTACCGGATATAGGTAAACTTGAGAGCACCCTGAAGGATTTCCATCACATTTTTAAAGCTAGAGCACAGAGTATAATTACAAAACCTCTCAACTCCCTAGTAAATTACAACGGATAATGAAATTCTTAGGAATTCTCGACAGTCTCTGGATGTTCTGAATACAGACGAAGGAAGGAAGAGCCCCCAAGGGGCAAAACAGATCCCAGCTCCATTAGCGCAAATTAAACCTCTTATTTCTTTCATCTGTTAGTAAAAACTGTCATTTTAGAAAGAAACTGTCACAAGACTGGGACTTTAAACAGGTATTTCAAGAATCCAGGGCCTTCTGTGTGACTCTTAGGAGAGGGATCTGCCACGTTATTCCCCAAGACAGCTTGCTAATGATCACAGTTTATAAGTACTGACATGCTCATTACCTGGCCTTGTGAACTATGGGCCCAAGTCTATGTCAGGCCCCCCTGTCTGAAACCACCCAGGCTCGCTCAGCTTTAGGGCAAAGAGGGCACGCATCTATCAGGCCTTCAAAGGGGGTGGTCTTACAGAGTAGTAGCGTCCTTTTAGAGGTGCTTCTGGAGAGGTGAACGTCCTTTAAAGTAGGTCCTCAAGGAGGCTGTCCGTCCCTCCGTAACTTCTTGCAATCAGGAGGACGCATTTACCAGGCCTCCCTAATCCAATTACTGACACCAGGTGATACATCTCGAAAGGTCTCTGCTTCTCTCTCGAATTTGGTTCCTCTAGTCCAGTGAGGAAAGCCTAAGAGGCCAGCCTCCTCGAAGTCGCAGAAGACCCTAACTTACACCCCTCACATCTCTCAAGTTCCTGTCCTCTGTGCATCTGCCTGTCCAATCTCGTCCACTCCTCAGGAACTTGGCAGGGATACTACGGAGGAGACTCAAGCATGGACACTAAGTGTCTTTTAAGGTCCCTCTCAGTCTGACCTATGCAAATGTAAAGAACTGAAATGACCTCACGATGTACACCAAAGAGCAAAAATGAACAACTGCCAATAACAAAAGCAGAGATTTTACAAACATTTCGTGTTAGCTCAGTGGATACTTATTAAATATCTATTACATGCCAGTTAACATGATAAAGCTTTATTTCACGGTAAAGATAATTAGAATTCAATTGAGATGCTGCCACTACCCTTTTGTTTCAGAAACCAGAATTTCTTACTTCCAACTACAGTGTCCAAACTCCAAATGCCATTAAAACCCATGTTTGGAACCTCCTGGCCTTTCTTGGTCCACTTCTTATGTCTCCCAACCTAGCCCCATGGATCAGGGGCCTTTGCACAGGGTGAGCTTCTGCCTGGTACCGTCTACAGTTCTGTGGGTGGATGGTGGTGATGGCTGTACCACAGTGGGGAGATACTCAATGCCTCTGAACTGTACGATTAAAAATGGTTAAAATGGTTCCATGCATGGACGACCACCACACCCTTCCACACTCAGCTCGAACAGCACGTCCTTGCCAACCCTCTCTCCAAAGGGGCCGTTCCTGTCAGAAACCTCGTTGGCTCCCCCACTTAGCTCTGACTGTGTTCTTCTTTGTAATGAACCTGGGTGTTTCTCTATCTCCGCAGTTAGAGCTCCTGAGCGTGGGGACCAGGACGATCAGATCTTAGCATCCCCAATACGATGCTCCCACATGCTGATAACCCTACTACTTACTTTTCCGTGAATGAAAGAATGAACCTCTCAGGTACTTTCTAGAACAAAATTTGGTCAAATTCAGCTGGATGAGTGCTGGCAGAGTCCACGGCAGGCCCAGGCGGAGCAGCAGCCAGCTCCCTAGAAAGGGCAGGAGCTGGGGCAATTCAACTTGGGCTGGTTCCAGCGCTGCCATTTCCTGATTGGTGGCCTTCGGAACATTACTTAAGCTCTTCGGGACTTAGTCTTTAATCTATAAAGTGAGAAAGATCACTGGAGCTGACCTCTAAGGTTGCTGTGAAGATTAAATGAGCTGATGTACCAAGTCTTAACACAGGAACTGGATGACACTTACAAGGACATCTGCTGATCACCTTTCGTAGGTCAGACACTGTGACATGCTGAAGACAGAATGATAAACAAATCCACATTACTGTCCTGAACAAGTGTAACGTGACGGGAGAAAAGAAAGTAAACCAGCAGCTACAGAACAATGGCTGCCGCACAGGTAAGGACAGGGAGCGGTGGGACAGAGAAGGAAGGACTAAGTTAGCCCTGGAGTGGGCACCGGCATCACACAACTCTGGGTAATCTGCTGTGATTTCTCTCCAAACGTACTAAACTCAGCACTACGTTTAAGCAGAAGTGAGATTCAGGACAGGCAAGTTCAAGGCCCAAGCCGAGCTGACGGAGTCCTGGAATCCCTGTGTGTTTTGCACAACTTCAACCCAACAGTGACTGGCCTGGGATGATTTAGAAAACTTTCAGATTTTAAAGGACTTATCATAGACGGCTGGCCTGCGAACATTGTGAGCAGTCCTGAAGAGCTGAATTAGAGACGTCGAGGGATTAGAGTGACTTGCAGAGGTATCCTCCATGAGACAGTAGGAAACAGTACATTTGACTCTTGGGTCTGTCCAGACTGTTTTTCTTGTTAAGAAAACAAGTCATTGTAATTTCAACCGAGAACATTTTTGTATCTTGCTTTCTAAACACTGCAAAAAATGTTCCATGGTTTCCTGGAAGAATGGCTGATTTCAGGGCTGGTACAGAGAAAAGGTACAAGATGAGCCTCGTGTATTATGTGAGGATGGAAAATACTCAAAACTAAAATGATGGGCATGTTAAAAGGCACAGCAGACATCCAGAAGGGGTTCTCACGGGCCAAATATGAGACAGATTACAACCCACTGAATAAAAGAAAAACTCAAGTCAATCCTGATAATAACGAAGAGATAAATGGGGCAAAAAGGTGGAAACGACCCAATGCCCATGACAAATGAATAAGGAACAAAATGTGCTGTACGTACACAATTAAATAGCATTTAGCCTTAAAGAAGAATGAAATTCTGATACATGCTACAGCACGAATGAACCTGGAACACATTAAGTGAAATAAGCCAGATGCAAAAGAGGCCATACTGCATGATTCCACTTGCGTTAAGTACCTAGAGTAGTCACATTTAGAGACAGAAATTGAAATGGTGGCTACCAGGGGCTGGGGAGAGGGGGGAATGGGCAATTACTGTTTAATGGGCAGACTTTTGTTTGGGATGATGAACACATTCTGTGGATGGATGGTCGTGATGGTTGTATAACAATGGGAATATACCTATTGCCACTGAATTATACAATTAAAAATGGTTAAAATAGTAAATTTTATGTATATTTTCGAATAAAAAAAAAAAAAGGATGAGTAGCACCAGAAATGACTAGTCTTACATAAACAGGTAAAAGTCACTTAAATTCAATTTTCCTTCCACAAACAAAATCTTGCTGGCTCTATATGTGGCAGGTCAAAAAGTATAAGGAAATCATCTCAGGCAGTAAAATAAACTACATGATGGTGTAGTCTGGTCACTTTGACCAAGTTGGGGTCTAATTTGTTTTCTGCATGATTAATTTGATCGGCGTTGTAGAAAATGATGTAATTTATTTCCAAAGACGGGTCCATAATCTCTTACTTGCAATTCTGAAAAGCTCTGAAAATCAAAACTTTCTTTCCATAAATTCGATTCAAAAATATATTTGGTGGCAAAACGTGACCTGAACTCACATGGGGCCGTGTATTTACGCACTTGGTGTGAACATGCATACGTTTTGCTGCAGAAATACTATCACGCTTGACAACGGCACTGCCCCAGTGTCTCTCTCCGTGGGGGGTCATACTGTATCTGGCGTAAGCACCATGCCAAACAGATCTGAAAATTATGAATTCCAAAATAAACCTGGTCCTAAGAGTTTCAAGGAAGAGGAGGGTACATCAGATACTAGATCTATATTTCCCAAGCTTTTGTCATTCTTCGCCGAATTTACAATTTTCTGATATGTACACATTGTTCATATTATTCAATCCTCCAGTACTTGCCTTCGCCATTTTTATTTGAATAAAATTATATTTTTAAAGGAATATCTTATCTCTACTATAAAAGCCAAGCTTCTGAAAGGTCTACCCTCTATTAAAAAGAGAGATTCTGAAGGATTCCAGAGATGTGAAAGATACAGTGGTACCAAATTGAGACTTTCATCTTCAATCATCAGAAAGACAAAATTGAAAAGGAAATACCTGCCTTACAAAGTGATTTGCTGTGATCTACTGCTAGGCTGGTACACCATCGCCAGGATCTACTGTCCCCAGAGCTATGTATCCTGCATTTTGGGAGACTTGCCTAGAACACATCATCATCCTGGCAGGCAAGTAACGACCCTACTGAGGCAATAAGTCTTCCTGGGGGCGGGGGAGACCTGGCTGAACAAAAGCTTAATATAGAAAAGAAGAGGATCCATCTCTGTATCTCGCTTCTAGTTCCACAACCTGCCACGTAAATTTAGCTGGGTCATGCGCTGCTGTCTATTTGTCAAATTGGCACAAAAGTTAACCTGAGTATAACCGTCTGGCGCATCCACAGCCTCCACGTGCCAAAGGACTCCTCAAGATAACGGTACGTAGAAGCAAAGAGACTGACAAGCCAGAACACGGCCCAGACTAATGCGACCTCCACTCTTTCATTAACTCCAACAACAGCTACTGCAAACAACGGCCTTCGAAACCAGCAGAATAAGATTTACTGTAAAAAGAAAACAAGTCTGTCTTCAAAAGTGCCTTCAAATCAACATCAACTATACATATTTTGTACAAATAAATGGGACAAAAGGGGAAAGTTTTTCCTTATGGTAGAATGCTGGGAGTTAGAAGTGCTGAGATTAGACAATCTCCATTTTGCAACTATCACAAATTTAAAAGTAATAACTACACACTGATTTAATGAAATGATCAAAATTAATATCACCAGCAAGGGGCAAAAAGTCACGAGTCTCTAGATGTGATGGACTGAAAAAGACACAATATCCATCCTGGAGTTTTCCTGAATCTAATTGTCAGACAACATCAGACAGATACAAACTGAGGGTGATTCCACAAAATACCCAGCCTATCTTCTCCAAAACTGTGATGAAAAACAAAGAAAGGTTACAGGAAGATTCCAGATTAAAGACATCGGTCTACCAAAATACGTGATCCTGGACTAGATCCAATACCAGAAAAAAAAGCTATAAAGGACATTATTGGGACAGTTGACAGAATTGGAATATGGATGGCAGGTCAGGAAAAGAACTGTATCAGTGTTACATTTCCTGATTTTGATTGGAGTAGTTAAGAGAACGTTGATTTTGTTTAGAAATACACACTTAGGTTTTAAGGGGTGAGGGGCACAATGTCCTCTAGCTCCCAAATAGTTCAGAAAAGATATGATTAATGGACAGAATCTGTTACGCGTTAACAATAGGTGATGATGGGAAAGGTAATGAGTTATTTTACTGAAATGAGGTTGAAGTGAACGACTGCCCCCTGTCCACTGGCTGCCACTGAAGCCACCCACTCCAGCCCAGGTTTCTGGGTGGACTCACCATTCTTCTGAGAATCCTCAACAGAAGCTTCTGCTCCTTCGGGTCCTCCTTGAATGTCAGTAAATCAGCAAAGTTCTCCGCATTTTCGGGAGACAGGCTCTCTGGGTTTTCTCCTCCATAGAGCTGAACCAGTATAGACAGACACTTGGATGAAACTTCAAAAACTTCGGGATCCTCATTAGGGAGCTGAAAATTAACAAATAGGGCTACGTAAGCTCCATCAAAGATGGTGCTGGTATTGCTCAGGAACCCTAGTAAAATTTGGCTTACTAGGGAAAATGTCCATCTGCGTAACAAGTCTGACTAATTAAATCATTTTCTGAAAGGATCTTTTCCAAAACGCATAGTGACTCAAAGAAAGCTAACAGCACAAAACCAGAAGAAAGTCCTGCAGTCTATTAATCCAGTCTTCCCCAACCAGGTACCAGTGCTCCTGCGAGAATCTAATGCCTGATGATCTGAGGTGGGGCTGAGGCAGTGATGCTAGCACTGGGGAGCGGCTGCAAATACAGATGACGCTGCACTCACTCACCAGCCCCTCTCCTCCTGCTATGCAGCCTGGTTCCTAATAGGTCACAGACTGGTATCAGTCCGTAGCCTGGGGGTTGAGGACTCCTGCATTAATCCATGGTCAAGAATGGCTGGTAACGAGCAGAGGAATAGCACATGTCATATATGCATATGTTCATACAAGTGTGTGTGTGTGTGTGTGTGTGTGTGTGTGTGTGTGTCTAGGGTGTGAAAACAATCTGATTTTTCAGAGGCATTCTCTTACATTCTTGCTTACTATTAACTTGTTTTAGGAAAAATCCATTTCCTAGAAGATATTAAGAAACACTTTCAACTTGTCTGTGTCCAAATCATTATTGACTAAACAGGTGAGAAAGCATTGTTTCTGTACGTATTTAAAGGTATAATCTAATACCACAAGCATTTCAACCTTTTTAGTTTTTAAAGTTTTATTATGTTTGTAACAGCTTTACTGAGAGGTAATTCCTATGCCATAAAAGTCACCAGTTGACACACACAATGCAATGGTTTTTAGTATATTGAGAGTTGCACGACCATCACCACAATCAATTCTAGATTTTTTTTTCATCACTCTAGAAAGAAACCTGTACCCTTTAGCAGTCACCTCGCCATCACCTCCTCCTCCTCCTCTCTCCCAGTCCCTGACCGGAGCTAATCAGCTTTCGGTCTCTCTGTATCTGCCTATTCTGGACCTTTCAGATACATGAAATCATTCAAAATATGATCCTCTGTGACTGGCTTCTCAGGCTTAGTACAGTGCTTTCAGGTTCATCCACGCTGTAGCATGTATCAGTACGTCATTTCTTTTTATTGCCTAATAATATCCCATTGTATGGATATATCACGGGTTGTTTATTTGTTGGTTGTTTCCACTTTTTGGCAGTACTGCTATGAACATCTGTATAGAAATTTCTGTGCACACATGTTTTTGTCTCTCTTGGGTATGTACTTAGAAATGGAAATGTTGGGTCACATAAGTCTATGTTTAACCTTGTGAGGAACTGCCAGACTGTTTTTCAAAGCTGCCATTAGCACCAGCAGTGCATGAGGGATCCAGTTTCCCCATATGCTCACCAACACTTGTTATTATCTGTCTTTTTAATTGCAGCCATCCCAGTGGGTGCACGGTGGTAACTCTCTGTGGTTCTGATTTGCAATCCTCTGGTGGCTAATGATGTTGAGTATCTTTTCATGTACTTAGTGTCCACCTGTATATCTTTTCTGGAGCAATGTCTGTTCAGATCGTTTGCTCATTTTTTTTAAATGGGTCATCTTTTTATAATTAAGTCTAAATATTCTTTATATATTTTAAATACAAGCCCCTTAGCATATATGCTTTTCAAAAATGATTTCCCATTCTGTGGGTTGTCTTCTCACTTTCTTAATTGTGTCCTTTGAAGCATAAGGTATTTTTTATTTTGATAAAGGTTCATCTTCTTTTTAATTTTTTGTGATTTTGGTGTCATACCTAGGAAACCACTGCCTATTCCAAGGTCCTGAGATTTACGTTCTTCTAAGAATTTTTATAGTTTTAGCTCTTCCATTTATTTTTCCTTCTAAAAATTTTATAGTTTTAGCTTTTATGTTTAGGTCTTTGATTCATTTTAAGTTTTATATATGGTTTGAGTAGGGGGTTGAACTTCATTTTTTTTGCATGTGAATTAATCTTTTGAGATATGTGTAGGTTCACATGCAGTCGTACGAAACAATACAGAGAGATCCCAGACATACTTCGCGCAGTTTCCCCCATGGAAACCTTCTGCATAACTGTAGTATAATATCACAACCAGAAAACTCACATTGAATAACCCATTGACCTTATTCAGATTTTACTGCTTTTATATGTATTCGTGTATGTGTGTGTGTGTGTGTGTGCACATCCATGTGCATTTAGTTCCGTCCAATTTTATCACATGAGTAGATTTGGTGACACCCATCACCTCAAGATACAGAACAGTCCCATCCTAAAGATGCCTTTTATAGCAAAAGCCAACGCTCTCCCTCATGTTTTGTTATCTACTCTAGCCACCTTTTTTTTTTTAATCGGTGCATTTAAATCATTTACAGTTAAGGTAAATATTAAGATGCCAGGGTTTAAGTCTATCGTGCAATTTTACTATTTGTCTTCTGTTTCCTCTGTTTCTTGTTCTTCTGCTTCTTTTTCTTTTTAAACCTTCCTATGGGTTACTTGAACATTTGTTTTCTATTTCCAATAACAGTGATCAAAGTTCTCTTTTACTCCCAGTATTAATTTCCTTGGGTCGCCGTAATAAATCACCACGAATGGGGTGGCACAAACAACAGCAATTTATTCTCTAACAGTTCCAGAGGCTGGACGTCAGAGGTCATGGTAGTGGCAGAGCCCTGCTCCTTCCGAAGCCCGCCTCGGTGGAGCCTTCCCTGCCTCTCCCGTGGTCTGGGCACCCGATGTTCCTTAGCGTGTGACGGCAGAACGCCAGTCTCTGCCCCTGTCTTCGCACTGTGTTCTCCTGCGTGTGTCTCCATGTGGTCCCCTTATAAGGACACCAGTCGTTCTGGGTTAGGGAGCCCGTGCTGCTCCAGTGCCACCTCATCCTAACAAATTTCGTCTACAATGAACCAGTTTCCAAATCAGGCCATCTCCGGAGGTGGGGGGAGGAGTTAGAGCTGCAACACCTCTTTCTTTGAGAAATGCAGTCAACCCACAGAGCCATATTAATAACTAAAAAAATAAAAAAAGATACGATCGTCTCAATAAAAAAAAATATTTAACAATATTCAACACCTATTTCTAACAAAAACTCAGTGAACTAGGAGGAGAAAGAAACTTCCTGGTAAAAGTCATGTCAGAGACTGAATGCCTCACCCTGAGATCAGGCGGACAGACAGGGATGTCTGCTCTCATCACTTCATGCAGCACTGAATGGGGGGCAGGTCTCGCCGGTGCAGATCGGCCCAAAAAAAGGGGGGCGTCCAGATTGCAAAGGAAGACAGACATAAGTGCTTATTTCCATGATCCTCTATGGAGAGAATCCAATGGAATTTACGAACTACTGGGGCCCATCAATGAGTCTCACAAAGTTACAGGATTCAAGAGCAACATACAAAATCAATTGAATTTTATAAGTAATTCAGAAATTGGAATTAAAATAAATACCACGTACAATAACATCTAAAAAACTGAAACACTTAGGGATTAATCTGATAAATGATGAAAGACCTGTACACTAAAGATATGAAATATTGCTGAGAGAATTTAAAGAGGATACAAATAAATGACAGGATATACCTTTTTTATGAGTCAGAAGACTCGATTTTGTTAAAATGCCAATTCTCCCAAAATTAATCTACAAATTCAATGCAATTGCAATCAAAATCCCAGTAGGTTCATGTTTTTGTTTTTGTTCTTTTGGTAGAAACTGACAAGCTGATGCTAAGCTTCATATGAAAATGGAAAGGACATAGGCTAGCCAAAATAAATCTGAAAAAGGAAATAAGTTGAAAGACTAACCTTACCTGATTTCAAGACTTAATATAAACTAAAGTAACCAAAACAGTATGGTATTAGCATAAAGTTAGACGCATGAGTTACTGCAACAGAATAGAGAGTCCATAAATAAACCCGCAGAAATACAGTCAACTCATTTTGGACAAAGGGGCAATGGCAATGCAGTTGAGTAAACATTTTCAAGAAGTGGTGCTCAAACAATGTGCAAAAACATCAACTTCAATCCATACCTTTCACCATGTACCAAAATTAACTCAAAACGGTAGATAACGCACATCAACTCCAAAGTGGCTCAGAATTACCACAGAACAATCACATGTAATAAAAAAAAAATCCTTTAGGAATCTCTGAAACTCATTTGGTTCCGTTTTTTTTTTTTTAACTCAATAGACTGAAATATAAAACCTGAAACTATAAAACTTCTAAGAGAAAATATAAGGCAAGAATCTTTTGACCCTGGGTAAGAGATAGATTTCTTAAATATAACTAAAAAAGTATAATTTGCAAAAGGAAAAAAAAAAAGGTAAAATGGACTTCATCTAAATTAAAGATCTTTTCTTTGAAAGACATTGTCTAGTTCATAAGACGTTCACTAAACAGTAGCTATTAACACCACCATCCCTATCACAAAGTGTCCCTTTACTGGAGACTCAGGAAAAAGTATTCTTTCAGACCCCAAAACTAGAAAATGTATCTTTCTCCCAAGAAACATCTCCCCTCACCAGGCCCCACTTTCTGGGCGATGCACGCCTTCTAAATGATTACATTTCCACTTTTGTCCAGTAATCAGAACTCAAGGCCAAAACCATGGCCCAACTTTCGCAATTACATTAGACTTCGTATGTGTATAGAAACTTATCTTCATTGTTTTTACTCACGTTTTCTACTTTATTTAGGATTGCCAGACTTGAAAAAAAGAAACACCCAATTTAGTTGGAATTTCAGATAAACAATAAATCTTTTTTAGTCTAAGTGTGTCCATTTGGCATCTTGTATTTTATCTGTCAACCCTAACTTTATTGCAAACATTCTTATTAGCCAACTCCAATGCTTTGTGGAAGAGATAATAAACATACACATATATATACACACATACGACTTGGAAATATCTCAAAGTAAACTTAGATCTGAATTTTAAAAACTGTCTTAAAACAATTTAAAATCACATTTCTACTGTGTTTATTTCTGTTTACACAAGCTACACAATGCAATGCATTTCAAAATCTCTCTCATTTTATATTCTATTTTAAAAATATCGCCTGGCACAGTGTTTTGTCAAAAATTATATGGGGATATTTATTGTCAGAGAAGAGACTATATTAACCAAGAAAAGAAAAAAAATACTACTTCATAATACAATGTTCTCTACTCTTTTTATGTATGCAATCTAAAAGCACCTTGAGAAGAGACTCTCTCTGTGTTGTTAGGACATCTTTAACAAGAATTCACATTAGGCCATCAATTCTTGTTCCTCTGCATTTTAATATATCACTCCTGCCCAAATCAGCTGAAGAAGCAGCAGAAACTATCATTAAGCTGATGAATGGCAGCAATTCCAGATGACGACGCCCAAGGAAATGCTGTTGCCCACAGCCTTGACACGCTGCCCCCTTTTCCTTGAGAAGTAAAGATCCTCTATAGTTTCACTGACCATGCGCCCCCCTCCGCCCCCAGACACATTACACTCCTAAATGTGGAAATTTAGAGGGAAGAAAACCTGCCGCTACCATTATTGATTTAGTTGTGAGTCTACAGTTCACAGACCTGAGTACTAGGGTTTTTTTAAAAAAAATGAAAAGTTGAAAGTCATTGGTAGGTCAAACAGGCCTTGATTTCTGAACTTCCTGTACTGCCCTGACTAACTTTCATAATGAACTTCACATTTTCCTGGTCAATAACTAAAGAATGAGAAAAACATAGCTCATTTAAAAAATCATAACCAGTCAATACAGAAAGAGATTTAAGCAATTCTATTGAAGCAGCAAAGTTGCAGGAACCATAGAGAGTAAATATTTGTGTCAACACTGACTGCTAAGATACTGGGTTTTGTGTCAAAGCTTTGACCTGATCATATGTCACTTTCAGCTCTTCTCTGTCTCTCTGCTTTAGACATTCAGGTGGAATCTGTTGCCACTGGATGAGAGATGGATGTTCAAGACAGCCACACAAGAAATAATCAAATGTTCCACTATGCTTCAATTGTACCCCTTACAATCTATTTTCCATACAGGGAGCCACAGTGATTATCTAAAAAATCCTTAATCAGATCATGGTACTCTCCTGCTTAAAACCTCCAGTGACTTCTCATTGCATTCAGAAGACAGTCCAAGTGCCGTATTGTGTGGCCCAAGACCCCTTCTAGGTAGTGAGGCTGTATGACCGGAGCGAAAGGGCAAGAAGAGGCTGGGCACTGAAGTCGGCGAGGAGGGCGAGATGACAGAGTCTTCAAAAATGTAAGAGCATCATTCACTGATTGAATTACCAATGGCTTAGATATTCTTATGGCAATATTACAGCTAATGGATATAAGAGCATGGAGTTCAGAGGACAGATCGTGGCTAAAGAGACACACCTGGATGCCCCAAGTACAGACATCGCTGAAAGCGAGAAGCTGGAGCTCACCTGTGGGAGGATGGTCGCTCAGCGTGATGCCGTGGGTGTGGAGTTTGGAAACTGTCTCTGTAGGGGAAGCCTCACCATCAGTTCTATCTCTAACCTTCCCGGAAAATTCATTAAGGCTCTACTCTGGGCTACTGATTTCTTCTCAGCTTCGGCTTCTTTAGAGAAAAGTCCTGGCATCATTTTGGGGGCATATACTAGGCTACTTGGTCTTCTGCATGTGAAAACAGGAGAAGAGCGGAAGAGGGATCAAATGGCGGAGCCATTCTTTGTCCAGACTTCTGAAAATACCCTGTGTACATCTCCTCCGCCAAGGCCAGAGGTGCCGTGGGGTTTCACAGAGGCAAGGCCAACTCCATTGCTTTGCCAGCACCCGCCAGGGTGTTTGGGGCCAGGCTTCCTCTGCCCTGTTAAACCCGTCCACGGGTTTCCTTCTGTCCTCCAGAAATATGTTGGAATCTTAATCTGCTACTGACGGCCATCTCCCCTTTCTCTTCATCACTAGAAGGTTATTCCTTTTTGACTTCCTGTACTTTTCCTTCAGAGGCATTTTGTGAGAGACAGGAGACAAGTGTGTGAAGAAGAGTGAAGAGAGGCCTTCCTGCTCGAGATTCTCTTGGGAGATCTCACACTTACTCCGCGGGATCATTTTAATAAACTAAAAAAGCGTGGCTAGAATAATAGTAAAAATTACTTTAAATCTTACATTAATTTGAGAAGAATTCATATTTTTGTCTTACTACCTGGAAGCCCCTGGCATCTCTCTCCAGTTCATTTAGGTCATATTTTATGTCTTTCAAAATATTCTATACTTATCATCATGATTTGCATTCGTTACATTTATTTTTGGCCTTTTTAGGGGGATGGTTTTAGTTATTTCTATAAAGAGATTTTCCCCCATTTCTACTTCTATCAGATTAATGTCAGTACAAATAAAAGCTATTGGCTTACATGTATTATATGCCACCATCTTACTGAAATTTGCTTTTGAATTCCTATGCATTTTTATTTCAATTTTTTTTCCCTAGGTACAAAAATCTTATCAACTGAAATAATCATGTTTATACTTAATATTTATTTTTCTTATCTTACAGCATTATCTATAATACTCCTTCCATCGCTGTTGGCTATTATTATTTTAACAAAAATGTTTTCAGTGTTTATTTTAAATGTTTACTATTAATTTCTAGATATTAACTTCCTATATGTTAAGAAGATTCACTCTATCGTACATGGAGTTTTAAAAAATGAAGAATGACCAGTTGAATTTTTAGCATTGATTATTACGACTTTTTTATTCTCCCTCAATTTCTTAAAATATGAAATTATACTTTTGTAGTGCCTGAACTACTCTTGAGTTCCTGGATCAAATCCTATTTGGTTATATCGGTCCTTTAATATACTGCTAGATTTGACTATTTGTTTTTGCAATTTTCTTACCCATATTCATAAATAAAAGTGATCTTTGGTTGCTCTGTATTATTTCAAAGTGGGTTATGACATTAGATTTACTATAGTTTCATGAAAATGAATCACGAAGCTTTCTAACTTTTTCTATACTCTGAATTATTTAAATAGCATAGTAGTTGTCTATTCTTTGAAAATTTAGAACTCACATGTAAAACCACTTAGGCCTGCAATATTTTAATGATAGATTTTGTAGGTGCAAAATATCGCATGATGACAATTCCGTTGCCTGATATCTTTTTCATATTACAAGCTTTTTTTCTTGATAGTAACTAATGGAATTCTAGTGTTTACCCTTCAAACTGGCAGCCCTTCTAACTGCTTGTGAAAGAAATCTGAGCAGGATCAAAAAAAGGAGAACGTTACTTCTTTCCCTGCAGCTGCAGAAAAGCAGATTCCATTTTGTAGCACAAAATCGTCCTTGAAAATGTCACTTCTAATAAAGTAGTAGACACCTATAAGGCAGAGAGGGTGATCGTGTCCTGGGCCATCAATGTTTAGCTTTTAAAACAAATAATTCTGATTAGCTATTTTAACAATGTTTGCTTTGGTGATGATACTTATATTGACATCTTTGAATTTCTACATGGTATTCTTGTAAGATTTGTTGGCTTGGCATATCCCCTTTCCCATCTGCTTGTGGTAAAAACAAATTAGACCTTGTAAATTCTTATTTACACAAAGAGGGCGAGAGTCTTACATCATTAGATGACCAAATTTTAACTGTTGAAGTTTGATTTTTCTATCTATTCTGATATCAGTATTGGTAGTTTATAATTTTCTATAAAATCATCTACTCTATATTTCCAAAGTTAATGGCTTAATGTTATACATATTTCACATTTGGGTGGCTATATTTCTTTTTCTCTTCCTAATGCTATAGCCACAGAATGAAAATTAAAACAGTAATGATATCATCTTTACCTGTCAAATGAACAAAAAAAATTTTTAGACTCAGAAGATACAGTGCTGGTGGAGATGGAGAAAAGCAAACATATTTATCTACCTTTAACTAGAATGTAAACTGCTAAAATCTTCTGGGAAGTTACACATGATAATTAATATTTATTATTTAAAAGCACCTTTTAATCTAGCCACCTCACTTCTGTGTATTTATCTAATCAAAGGAAATGCAGAAGTACCTAAAACCATACGAAGACGTCTACTGTATCATGCTTATAATAGCATTAAGCAGAAACAATCTGAATGGCCATCCGCGAGGAAATGTTTAAATCGAATAGCTGTAGGTTGATATTATGAAATACTATGCAGCTATTAAAAAGAATGAGACCAGTGTAAGTACTGACTGAGAAAGATGTCTAGAATACTGAAATAAGCAAAAAGAAAAGCTATAAAATACTTATGCTATGGTACTATTTTTAGAAATAAACAAAGAAAATCACTGATACGAGTGCCCGTGATGGTAAGCAGAGCGAAAAGAATGCAAGGACACGTGTCAAACGTGACCCTGGTTACACTGGGCGGTGGTGCCATGGTACCGGGCGGAGGGACTTTAGTTTTACTTTAATCACTTCTAAATTGTTTGAATTCTTATAACGTGCTTATGGCACCTTTTGTAATTCAAATATATGAAATAAATCTGCCTTCCTTACCCCTAAAATTCTTAAAGGGGAAATTTCCTGAGTACTCTCTGCAGTGACTCTCAGGGACTGACAAGTCAAATAAGTCGAATGCAAGACTTGCTACGACCAATGATGATGGCTAGAGACATGTGAGGGCTGAGGCTGCCTTTACAGCTCCAATAACAGCCTATCACGATTTCTTACGACCGTCAAATAATGAACAAAGAAACTCGGAAATGTTACTGTTTGGTTATAAGTTTCAAAAATGTATTAGAGAATTATGCAGAAGTCATTAAAATTACCGGTTACCGAATCCAGGATGTTGAAAAATACATGAAGTCCTCTCCATATTAATCCCTTTCTGAAGAGCTCATATCTAAATAATATAGGTTTGAAGTAGGAGATGTACCCCAAAGGAAAAAGAATAGAAGATAACACATTTATCCCTAAAAGTGATTATTTCCATTCCAAGAACGGATATATTTTAAATAAAACTGTAAAGCCATTAAAATTTAAACACCACCCATAACAGTACAAACTTATCAAATCAGACAATTTTTACAACTGGAGAAAGAAAAAATTCTCCGTTTAAAATCGGTTAAACATAGTGATGGCTTTGTTATCTAGACATTTAGCGTATGTTCCATTAGGTAAAGTCTTCATTTTATAAACTAACTAATGGCTCATTTATTCAAAGAGACAGATCCATGATTAAAACCGTCTAAGACTGTATAAAGTTTTACTCGGTAGGACTTCGATGCCCTAAACCACCTTTACGGGAAGCCCTGTGCCGTGAGCCCCCATGATGCGCGAGCCGCCGCAGGAGACAGTCAGGGAGCTGCAGCGGCAGCTTCCCCACCAACAGAGCCATCGGGGCGACTCATTTCAGAGCTACGATGAAATCGTCAGAAATACCCCTGGGTACATTATTTCGGCACATTAATGAGGCTGTTCGCAAAGTGAGTTTATTACAATAAGAGATGGATGTTTATTGGATCAGTAAATATGATTACAGAACACACTGCATGGGAAGGGCCTCAGGGAGCCGTAGACAGGATAATTTTGCAGGCATTAAATGAAACAAAAAAGCTTAACATCATTATCAAAACTGCTAACTTCACTGTATTACAGTTATGGGTAAATATCCACATTATTTTCTTGCTTCAAAAATGATGCTGTCTGAGTCTACATGAAATCAAAGGGATTTTTTGGGGGGTGGGGAGTGGCAAAAATAAAACAAAGCAAACTCAGGGAGTTCTCTGCTCATCTTAAAGTCAGCCCATTTCTAAAGACACCTGGGAACTGTATCCCTGGACTGTAGCCATAATGGGTTTTCCACCACCTGCACTACTGTACTACTGAGTAACATAGATAATATCACCATCAATAATGATACAACAAAGAGATAAAAGCGGACACTTGGGCGGAGGGATTTATAATGTGCCAAGTGATGTGTTAAGAGTTCTTCATGCATTGCTCCCTTAGTTCTCCCAAAAACCCTGTGAGGTGTTACGTTTTCCTTTTTTTTGGACATAGAAATGGAGACTTACTAACTTGCCCATGATCATTCACCTGATAACCAATAAAGCCAACTCAACTACCATTAAATGGATGGGTGTTCAGAGATGATGCCACTGAATCACAGAAACACCACCGTGTCTAGCCAAACAGCCTCACATGGAATGTCAAATCGATGAGATGACACTTTTTAAAGATGTAACCATTTCTCTTTTTGTTGCTGTTACATGAAAATGCACATCTCCATGCTATGAGGCTACTACTATCCCTGCTGATATGAGTCAAATGCAAGACTCATTCTAACCAATGATAACGGCTGGAGAAGATGTGAAGGGCTCAGGCTGCCTTTGACAGCTTTTCCACGGTTTAAAAATCTGGCAAACATTTTGCAAGATTGAGATATATGCACAGCAAGTTATTTGTTACCTATCAACACCTCAACTTTAAATGGAGTTTCCTTCATCATCCCAAAAGAAATATGTCTTGAGTCTGACTATTTCTCTCTGATGAATGCATTGAGAAAAGGTGTCTTTCCACAGGGAAATTACGTCAAAGAGAAATTTTCATAGGGTATGCTTTGCTATTATTTCCTAGGACGTAAACTATACCCAATTATCTAAAGATTATGGTGCAAAAAATATAACCAATTGTATTCAAAGAAATGGTATTTTCATAAGATATGCAAGTGCTAATCCCACTTATCTAATAATTATGTGACAATGTATAGAACTAATGAAACAAAATCTTAATGGTACTTGGAGTTTGAAACCTTTTACAAATATACCACCATGAAGATGTCCACCTTACTCCTTACAACAAATAATCCAGAATAAATCAAATATCTAAATGTTAACATACCATGAAAGTACAAGAAAATATGGGTGAATATATTTATAATTGTGAAGTGAAAAGATCTTCTAAAACATGACATAAAACTCAAAAATCATGAAGGAAAGCACCGATAAATCTGACTAATAAATGAAAAACTACCTTTATAGCTAAAGCACCAATAAAAATTAAAAATACAGAAAGAAAATGAAAAAGTATATTTGTTATGACAAAAGAATAAACCCCTTAATATACAAAGGGCTCTTAAAATCAACAGAAAAGGTAAACTGAGAGGAAAAAATAGGCAAATTATGCTAAAGTAATTATAGACACACAAAAAAAGACACACAAATGGCCAATTAAGCCACAAAAGATACTCAACTTCATTCACAATAAAATACAAAACATCAAAGATATACAAGATTTCATGTATCAGAATGGAAAAAGTGTTACAATTTCATAAAACTATTAGCAAAGCTCTAGAAACAGACTTCTCTTTCAATGAGAATGACAACTGGTTCTCTACCTTTGGGGAGGGCAATCTGCCATATACACGAACATAAAAATTTACAACCCTTTCACCTAGCATATTAGACAGGATTCTCCAGAGAAACAGAGCTAATAAGAGATATACAGAAAGAGATTTATTAGGAAGGATTGGCTCACATGATTATGGAGGTTGAGAAGTTCTACAATCTGTCATCTGCAAGCTGGAGGCCCAGGAAAGCTGGTGGGATAGTTGCACTCCAAACCCAGATCCTGACCAGGGGAGCCAATGGCGTAAGTCCTAGTTGGAGACTGAAGACCAAGAACCAGGAGCTCCAGAGGGCAGGAGAAGAGAGATGGCCCAGCTCAAGCACAGAGCACATTCACCCTTCCTCAACCTTTTTGTTCTAGTCAGGCCCTCAACAGATTGGAGGATGCCCACCCACACTGGTGAAGGTGGATCTTCTTGGCTCAGTCTGATTCAAATGCTAATCTCTTCCAGAAAGCCCCTCATAGACACATCCAGAAATAACATTTTACCAGCTATCTGAGCATCTCTTAGCATCACGTCTAACCATTTCTAGGAATTTATTATATGATTATATAAGTATAAATAAACATATATCTAACAAGGATTTTCAGTACAGCTCTAACGTGTTAAAAAAACTACCCCAACACATATTAAATGTCTATTAATAGGAGAGCTAACTAACTTGATTATGGTATATTTTTATAGTGTTACAGGCATCAAAAATAGTTCTTTAGGATGTACTGACATGAAAATTTTTCTCAAATACATTGAGAAAGGGGGGAAAACCATGTTACAGATTTGTATGTATATTATGATCACATTGTATAAAAAAGGGCATATATACATTCATGCCGCGTCCTCTTTCTACCCTAGTGCATGACAAGGTCCGGAGATGGGGACAGAGGCTTCGAGGAATGCATCGTCAAGAACGAGGACGTGGCATGTGTTTAGGGATAATTGGTTTCTTAGGAATGATCCTATTAATAGGGGGAATTTGGGTAGCACAAATTCTAGTAAGTGTAAACACTATACAAGTGGATTTCCTCAAAATTGGCTCTGAGGAAAACATAGTAAATTCCCCGCGTATGGAATCAGCTCTAGTCACCCTGAC
>NW_006437746.1:1249516-1283235 GCF_000325575.1 Pteropus alecto
AAAAACAAAGGAACAGAAACTTAGCTTATGAAAGCAGCTTTGTAAAACTTATTTTTATAAATATTTTCCTCATTACTGCACCAAGGAAACTTTTGAACAGCTATGAGAAAGGTTCAGCTTGAACTTTAGATATAGCATAAATCAAATAGCATTTAAAAGATTTCTTCAGGCAGAAAGAAGAACAATGTCTGCCCACAAGCCAATGCCTGCTGTTATGGATACACCTATCTATCACCTTTACTTAAATCAAACTGTATCTTACGTAATAGATATAAGAATTAAAAGTTTAGATTGTTCCATCAGGTAGTTCTGTTCTAATGATTGAGAGAAAAATGTACTAGTTAATCATGAACATTAATAATAATATACTCTATAAGATTTTCTGCTTTGCCTAACCACAGAAATGTAACTCCCTGCTACCTTAACAACAAAGTATAATCAAATGCCAAAATAAAAAGTATAAAAGTTGTACTCAAATCACAATAAAACGGAACAGTGTCACACCGCCTCTGAGTTGTGTAGTCGACTGTCTCCCGCGCCGACGCCTTGCCCACCTTCGGGGCCCCCTGGATCCTGTCGTGGCTGGACCGCGGCACGTTCATTTATATGCACATATCTATATACGTACACAAATATACATATAATTATAAAAGCCTACATTTTTTTTTTCCTGTGGGTCTAAATAGGGAAAAGGATGTTTACTTTTCAATTTTTAACCCTTTTGAAGAGTTTGAATTACTCTTAATGAGCGTATGTAATTTTTATGATTAAAAAACACATTAGCACATAGAATCTCTTTGCCAAACATCCAAAATATTTGGAGAAAAAAAATGTAAAGTACTATAAATCATGCAGAAACAGTAAACTCAGAAGAGAGCTATTCTGTCTATATACCAGGATAGTCAACTAATTTTTCATTTTTAGTTTTTGACATTATATATGTGAAATCTAAGCATGAAAATATACTACTTTATTATTATTTTAAATTTCAGTATTTTAGATTTTCCCAGAGTTAACTGTCGAAGTGTGTTAGTTTGAATTGCTTTTTAAATAATAATCTACGGGAAAATGGATTTTAGTTCTTAAACATTCGATTTATTTTTCTCTCGGTGATAAATTACGAAAAACTGATCACTGGGTTAAACACTGAATTTTCTGTATTTGGAGTGTTTCTGCATGATGGATTTTGTAATTATCTTGGTCTTCTCATTCCAAAATAGCTTTGAGGTGTCATTTACATGAAATGTGAGTTTCCTATTTTGCCTCAAGTATATCTTTAATTACGAGCTAAACCCTAATTATAAAAAAGATATGGATTGAAAATTTTACCCCTCAATTCACACTGACAAAAAGAAAGATAGGAATAACTTAACCAAACAATTTATACTTAAATTTCCTTCTCTGTAAAGTGAATGGCCTCTGCTGCATTTGAAAGCATGCCATCTAACGGGCATGCCCCTGCTGGTAGAGTGATCACAGAAAATGAATTCCACATGCCAAGTCTTTAGTGATGTCAGGCTACTGTTCCTGAAGACAACTTAATCTCAAAGACAGACAGAAACTATGGAAACCTAACTACTAATGACCCTAGGGAATTCAATCAAAGTGGAAATAAAAATACCTATGAGAAGATATGCACATGCTTCCAACCCAAAATAACGACACACAGATTTCTAAGAAATATGCTAATAAGGTCAAGTCAATCAAGGTTGATATTTCTCAGTTTATTTCACCAGATCATGTAGGCAGGACCCAAAATAAGTCAAAAATTGCTAAAACTCTATGTGAAAATAAATTGTAACCGCACTCAATGTGAACACAATTATTTTCTGGCCGAAATGATACCTTAAAGGTAGGAAAATGGAACTGTATGTAACCGATATTCCTTCAGAATGCTTTTGTTGATGCGTTTTAAAAACACTACACCATGTCATCATCTCGAGCGAATTTTAAAATGACAGAGCTTGAAGGGCCAGGACGGATCTTCGAGTCCAACCACTGGCTTGTGGGCAGAAAATGGTCATTCTAACTCCCAGTGAATCTTTCAAATGATCTGGATGAAAAGGTGCCCTTATGCACTGTGTCACTGGATAAGGACATGTTAGGAGCCATCTGCCTAAAATGGCCTACTTGGGAAGGGGACAGGCAGCCATGCTCTTGGACAGCAGAGATCAGATTCAGGGGCTGCTGCTGGTGATGTGTCCTCTGCAGGAGAGGGACACAATTCAGCTGCCTCAGGAAAAGCACCAAGAATTAATTACAAATGGCAATCGTCACAAGTAATATAGATTCGAAAAACAAAAAACAAAAAAACAAGAAAAAAACACATCTGCTTTTTTATAAAAGAAATTACTATTCTTATCATTGCATGGATGTAGCACAGGTGCCAAGACATGGAACTTACTGAGTCTAAAAGTAGAAGAACAACAATTTTAAGTTCAACATAAAGTTTTATGTTGTTTTAGTCATATCTACCTGTTTATTTTGGAGGACCAAAAAGAAAAAGTTTATTATAGCATTACGGAGTCAATTTATTGCCACAGGAAATTCAACCAACTTGTTCTGTGTTTCCATTCAACAGAACCTTTACTGGCAGAATTAAAGAGTGAATTCTGTTTATAGCAGCTACCTCGAGAACTTACGAGTTGCAGTGACTGTGCTGGCCACTGGCAGAGAGAGTGAGATAGATGTGCTTCTGAATTACCCAAAAATCTTGGCGCTATCTATCTGATTTGACTCTGACATTTCAGATCCTAAATTTAGAAAAAAAAAAATTCACTGTTCATCAAAAATGATAAGGTATATTAAGAAAAATGCTCAAGATTCTGAAGCCAAAATTATACCCTAGATACTTCTCTCCATCTGATGGTGAGAAATTTAGGTACCTTTAGAGGGAAAAGAACTGGCAGTCAGCTGCTCAGCCTTGCTTTGCTTCTGTACCTTACACAATATACTCTGGGCAGAGCAAGAGGGGACCCTTTGGTCCCCACTGATGCAGGGTGAGAGATGACTCTGAAGCCAGCTTCTGACCAGGAGAGAAGGTCCTCAACTTGGGGGGAATTAAAAGTCAGGATTTTTGTTCATTTGTTTATTTTTTTCAAGATGAAATAACTCTATCGTATATTTTGAAATTGTTTATAATAACGAAAAAAGCAAAAAGGAGGGAGATAGCACAGAAAGGTATCTTTTTTTTAAATTAAAAAATGTTGAGAAATACCCTGTTAAGCACTTGGTATAAATCACTCCACCCTCACTTCTTTTCGTGCACTTTATATAAACGTATATAAAGCACGACATAAATTAGCTCACATTATAATTTTGTTTTGTAACTAGATGTTGGCACTTAGTATATCTTATTCATGCATCCCACAATTATTTATTGAGAGCTTGCAATGGCCAGGCTTAAGGTATACGGCAATTAACATAAGGAGCATACCCATGACCGTCAAAACAATCTTTTCACTAATGCCTCACTATTTTGATTATAGTAGTTTCAGAGTAATTTGCTCTTCTATTTCTAGACTCTTAAGGCAGGAGTTGAGGTCATTGATTTGAGACCATTCTCCTTTCCTAACATAGGAGTAGAGCTATAAATTTTCCTCCTCTTAAGTACTGTTTTCCCAGCATAGGACAAATTCTCATATGTGGTATTTTCATTCATATTTAGTTCAGAATACTTTCTAATTTTTAATCTGATCCATAATTATTTAGGAATGTGTTATTTAGTTCCAAATATTTTGGGATTTCCCAAATATCTTTTATTGAATTCAAATTTAATTCCATGATGGTAGGAGAATATACATGACATGAATCATTTTTAAATTTGTTGAGACTTATTTTAAGGCTCAGAATATGGTCTATCTTGGTAAAATGCTCAGTGTGCACTTGAAAGACTGTTTTTTTCTTTAGCTGAGTGTTCTATGACGCCGTTCAGGTCCAGCTGGATGACAGTGTTGCTCAAGTCTACTATTTCCTTGTTGATTCTTTTTCAACCTGTTCTATGAGTTATAAAAATAAGGGTATTGAAATCTCTGACTAAAACTAGATTTATCTTTTATAATTGCACTTCTAACACTTTTGGTTTCATGTAGTTTGTTTAAGACTTATGTCTACTTGATTAACTGATCACTTCAATTTAGGATCATCCCAAGGCATACAAAGAAACAGGTAAGCACGGCCTATTCAAAGGAAAAAAGTAAATCAACAGAAACTGTTCCTGAAAAATCCTGATGACAAACCTCCTAGACAAAGACTTTAAAACAACTACCTTAAAGATGCTCTCAAAAACTTAAAGGAAGTTGTGAAGAAAGTCAAGAAAACAGTATATGAACAAAATGGAAACATCAGATATAAAAACCTGAAAAGAAACCAAAACCAAATTATGGAAATGAAAAGTACAATAAATGCACTGAAAATTTCACTAGAGATATTCAAAGGCAGATTTGAGCACAAAGAAAGAATTAGTGAACATGAAGATAGGAAAATGAAAATTATCAAGTCTGAAAAACAGAAATAAATAAAAGAAAAATAAACACAGTCTAAGAGACCTATGGGATCCTATCAAGTGGACCAACATATACACTGTGAAAGTTCCAGAAGAAGAGAAAGGGTAGAGAAATGATTTAAAGAAATATTGGCTGAAAACTTCCCAAATTTGATGAAAGACATAGAGAGGTAAATTTATAGCTGTAAACACTTTTACATGGAAAGACAAGAAAGATCTCAAATCGACAACCCAGCTTTACAACTCAAGAAAATACAAAAAGAAGAAAACTAAACCCAAAGCAAACAGAAGGTAGGGGGAAAAAAAAACATTAGAGCAGAGATAAATGAAATAGAGAATAGAAAAATGATAGAAAAAAATCCGTGAAACCAGAATTTGGTTCTGTGAAGAGATCAACAAAATGAACAAACCTTTAGCTAGATGGATAAGCGAGAGAGAGAGAGAGAGACACACACACACACACGCCACACACGCACACACACATACACGTGTGCGTGCACACACATACATACACACACAGAAAGAGACTCAAATTACTAAAATCAAAAATGAAAGTAGGGACATTCTACCAATTCTACAGAATTAAAAAAGTGTTGTAAGAGAGTACTATGAAAAATTATACACCAACAAATTGAGTAACCTAGATGAAAGAGAAAAATTCCTAGAAACACAAAACCTACCATGACTCAACCATAAAGAAAAAGAAAATGTGAATAAACTATAACTAAGAAAGATACTGAATCAGTAATCAAAAATCTCCTGACAAAGAAAAGCCCTGAACGTGATGTGATGGCTTCACTGGTGAATTCTATCAAACATTTAAAGAACTAAAACCAATTCTTCTTAAACTTTTTCCCCAAAATTGAAATTCTTAACTTGTTCTATAAAGCCAGCATTATCCTCATAACAAAGCCAGACAAAGACACCACAAGGATGGACCAATATTCCCGATGAATAATGATGAATAATGATGCGAAAATCCTCTACAAAATATTTTTAAACCAAACTAACCACCGTATTAAAAGTATAATACATCATCATTTATTCCTGGTGTAATCTATGAAAGTGGGATTTATTCTTGGAATGCAAGGATGGTTCAACATATGAAATCAATCAATACAATATATAAATTAATACCCAAAACAATACTACCCAAAGCAACCTACAGATTCAATGTGAACCCTATCAAAATTTCAATGATGATTTTGCAGAAATAAAAAACCTATCCCAAAATTCACATGACGCAAAATAGATAAAACAATCGTATTTTAAAAAATGGAGGGCTCAGATTTCTTGATTTAAAAACTTACTATAAAACAACAGTAATTAAGTCAGTGTGGTACTTGCATAAAGACTGATATAGTGACCAATGATATAGAGAACCCAGACATCACTACTCACATATATATAGTCAAATGATTTTTGACAAGGGTGCCAAGGCCATTCGACGGAGAAAGGACAGTCTTTTCAACCAATGGTGCTGGGAAACCTGGATGTCCACATGCAAATGACTTAAATTAGATCTTTACCTAACACTATATGCAAAAATTAACTCAAAAAAGATGAAAGACCTAAGTGTAAGACCTAAAACTATAAAATTCTTAGAAGAAACACAGGGCGAACTTTCATGACATTGGATTTGGCAATAATTTATTGACTATGACACCAACGCATAGGCAACAAATGGAAAATTTGCACGGCCAAATTGGAATTCATGAAAATTAAAAAAAAAAATTTGTGCCTCAAATGGCAATATCTACACAGTGAAACAGCAACCCACAGAATGGGAGAAAACATTTTCAAATCATTTTCAAATCATATATTTAACACCTCACATTATCCAGAATATGTAGAGTTCTCAAAACTTAACAACAACAACAAAAACAACCAACCTGGCTTCCCATTTTCTCCTTTTAAAAAATAAAATATTTCGGTCAAACAATTACCTTGCTTTATCTTTCATGGTCAACTTGGTGTATATTTCATTAACCATATCCTATATTATGTTTCTCAACTGAGGATTCCAAGATCCCCCTGAAATTGTGAATTGTGTGCAGAACTTTGCACATGAGTGAGTCCAGGCATTTTTCTAGGAAGAAAGTCCAGGATCATCAATCTCAAAGCGGTTCACTCAGAACAGACTAAGAATCACTACCTTATACCTGCATTTCGCTAGGATGCTTCTACAGTGTATGGCATAAATATAGGTCATATATTATGGTTTGACAGGTTTCATATTCTCTAAAGGATGAGTATGTTTACTTTTATATCTGGAAAGAACCTCAAAAGCTAACAAGTTCATTTACCTGCTTTCAGGCAAAATACTTCCAACATTATCCAAGTCAGAAACAAACTGAAAGTCTGTTTCTTTTTCCCCATGGAAAAACAATTCCAGGACCTTGTTCTGTACCTATTACAGTTTTTAACAGCCACTGTAAAATTTGTCCTTGGTCTGTATTTGTTCTAGAGTGGTTCCTCGATAGCTATATTACTATTTCTCTTCACTTTATACACAGCTATAAACATGTTAAAATCTTTTCCTGAGAAGATGTACTGCAATGTTCTTATTGCAGGCCATCTATAAACTTAATGACTCTAGTGATAAATGTGTAGGCACACAACACAGTTCACACATGTTAGGCAGGTGTCTGGCCAACATATTAGAACCTAAGTGTGATCAAGTTACTAATAATAACAGGAATTCAGAGCCCCGAAGAGCCGGGAAAAATTTCAGAGGATACACTACTGGTAGAAGGGGTTTTCTCTCCTGCTATTTCTGGCAGCTGCACTGTGGGTCCTAAGTGTGGGCGTGATGGCATCTAGTGGAGACCTGACCTAACCATGGGCCGAGAACGTGTGGCCTCTCAACTCTCATCCCAGCCTGGCCTGTGATCACAGCCCCATTGCCCTCCCCAGTGGAGACGGGGCTCTCTAGGCTCCCCATGTGCAGGGGCACCCCAACTTCTCTGCTTGCCTGCCTCACAGATTTGTCTCCCGTAGTCCTCTCTACACAAACACTGGGCACTCCAGACCTCCCACCAACAGCAGGACCCTGTTTCCCTTTCGTGCCCACCCACTGGCTGGGATCCTCCTGCACCCTGGAGGGCAGCCTCCTGCTTTCCAGGGACAGTGGACTAGCTCTGGCCTGGGCAGCCCGGAAGACACATCCATTTCCATGGGCTGAACCATGCCTTCTCCAATGAGGTCTGACCTGCAGCCTTGGGGACAGGGCTGTCCTGTCAAGTTTGTTCTTCGCTGGGTACTCTTCCTCAGCTTCAGAGTACCTTATAGAGTTCTTTCTAAATCTTACAGTCACTCTCTGTCATAGCTTAATCATTCTTTACATTAAAATTCTGTTTACATCACTGTGCGGCTTCTGTGCTCTGACTGGACCCAGACTTATATAATCACAATGTCTTATTCTTTGATTATACTCACGGATAGTATTCATTAACAGACCATCTTCGATTGTTTTTATTTTTTTCCTTCTAGTTTGTATTATGGTTAAAGAATGTGATCTATATGATTTCCACTCATGAGAAATGATTGATATTCTTTTAACCTAATGCATATTTAAGTTCCTAAAAATGTTTCCGGAAAATCGAAAAGAAGGTGCGGTCTCTGTTTTCAGGGTAGAAAGATGGATATATTTCTATCAGACCAATCTTATTAAAATTTTCATATCTGCTATATAAGAGTCAGCAAATTTTTCTATAAAGAGCCAGACAGTAAATCATTAGGCTTGTGCACTTAAGGTCTCTGTTGTAACTCGACTACCACTGAGGTGCAAAAGTGGCCATAGACAATGTGTAAATAGATTGTCTGTGGGCTGCATTCGATAAAACTTTATTTACAAAAATAGGCAGTGAGCCAGAGTCAGTCCACAGGCCCTGGTTTGTCAGCTCCTGCTCTACACCATTATTTATGCACTTGGGTCTGTCAAGCAATGAGAAAGATGTGTCAAATCTTTCAATACTATTGTGTTGTTGTTGTTGATGTCCCCTTGTATGTTTTTTGTCCTTCTCTTTATATTGTTCTATGCTCTGATATTTGGCACAAAAAGGCTCCTGTGGATTTTATTCTTTATCATTGTAGAATCTTTCTCTTTTGTCCTATTAAAGACTGTGTGTGTGTACGCACACACACATGTATTAAACCCTACGCTTAAATATAGGAAGACATTTAGAATGGAAATAAAAAATAATAAAATTAAGACCAACAATCAATTTAACAATAAATCCAGTTGGAATAAATTCACCTATTAAGAGAAAACAAACCACAGAATGCGGGAAACGCCAAAACCTTGTCTATAAAATATATATATGACATAGTGTGTCTTAGAAGTTGACCTATAATGGATTCTTCATCCATCTTAAACGATTTTTAAATCTTAGTTGCTATAAATATAATTATCCAATACATAATGTATTGTTATCAGTATCCATGCAATGTATATATGCATTTTAATTGAATGGGGCGGTTCTGAGTGTCATATAAGAGTGTGTGGTTTGTGCTGGTCCTTCTCTATCCCCTGGAACCTCATCCGTTTCCTGCCCTTGGCTGTGAGAGCTGGCTGTCGGGGTTCAGCTCCCCAACTCCGAGCTGGAGCCATGGCAAGTGTGGCCATTTTCCCTGCAACTTCCTGCGCAGTTCTGCCCCAGAGATCCTGCCCCTCTGAGGGGGCACGCACTCGGTTCTCTGGGGTTTGGGCTGCTCCCTCACTTTGCTGCGAGCCCACTGCCACTTTTCCCTGTGAATGCTCTATTCCATATATGCTATTATTTAATACAACCCAGTAATGACCGATTTACCGCTTTCCCCCACTTTTTCTTTCTCAGTTGAACCAAACCTTTATTTGATGAATACAGTTACATCTATAGAATTATCCATCCAAAGTGCACTTGCCTGCCTTTGAGCCAGAGGGCAGAAAAAGGCAAACCCAAAAAGGCAAAACCGAGGTGCTGTCGCCCCACAAAGGGTGGAGGCCCCAGCGTGTGCTCCCTCAGGTTCCCGCCACCCCTTGTCCTTGGGTCCCCGTATCTGGAGAGGTTTTCAGGGGGACTTAGGAGATGTCATCGGCCGACACTCTGACGGACTGCTTTGTCCACGGGTAGGAGTCATGTGTCTACACATTGGGTCCCCTTTAAATTCGGCTAAAATGATTGGGTTGGTCCAAACTCCAAGTTTCTATTGGGTTCTTTTCACATAGTCAGCGATCTTGTATAGTCTTACCTGTTTTCACCTAATTTCACTTATTTCGCTCTATTTCTGTGAAGATTGAGGGGAAATGCTCCGGGTCTGTCTGCACTTCATTTCTGGGGAGCCCTATATGCCAAACATAACCCTAAAATGTCTTTTTGAAAGAGACCTGATCCTTATATAATGGATTTTTTTTCCCTTCCTGGAATTCATTTCTCAAATTTTTTTTTACCTCACATTCATCAAGAAGGATTTGAGAGCCTGCCCTGCTTAAATATCCATTTAAATAAGTGCTAAGCCACCTGGTTTTAAAATAAAGTCAAAATTTAGTAATTCCGGGCCAAATAATCTTCTGAAAATTCTTCTAGTTCTAGTTTTGAAAGGAATTAAAATAGCATAGACACTCAGGACATCATGAAATTCAAATAAAATTACTTCCACCTCAGCGATGTTCTGAAAGACACATGCACAGGTGAGCCCTTACCAGCGGAATGAGCAGGCTAATGAGGTCTGTCAGAGGCTTGCTGAGCAGCAGCAGGTCTTCTGCGGCCTGCGTGTCCCCTCCTGAGCCAGTCTTCTGCGCCTGGAACAGGGGGAAGAGAAAAGACAGCATATCTTAGAGATTAGTCAGCTCCATCCTGGGAGACAGCGCCCCTCAGCCTAGCAGGTAAAGGGGGCTGAGGAAGTATTCTCCCTCGGCTCCCAAAGAGAAGTTATGCTTTGCTACCACATGACAGAGAGGGCATGTGCTGCCACTGCCACCAGCTCAGGCTACAGAGGCAGGCCTGGGTGGTCCATGGATCAAGCAACCACGAGGGCTGCCGCTGGAGGAATGATGTTGCTATTCACATATGGCGGCGGGTGAGCGATTCCTTTCCAACCATCCTAACGCTAGATGCTCTTAGCCCCATTTTCCAGGAGAGAAAACTGAAGCTCAGAAAACTCGTTTGCGTCAAGTCTCACAGAGTAATGGGTGACAAAGCCGGAGGATAAACCTAGGCTTGCGTGACTCCAAATCACACATGCTCATCTCTCCTGGGCATTTTTACGCACATTAGATAAAGCGCACCAAATGCATTTTGCTGTGCTTTCCTCCTGTGTGTGTACACACTTGCTCAAATGACGCCTAGAACGTTTGTCCAATGTACTCCTGCACGAATATTCTTCAGATATAAGTCTACATTGCTCAGTTAGCATGGGCTTGAACAGCAATGCATATAAGAAATGAGAAGTGAGTGCATTTAAGTGTTGTCTTCTTCCAGGAGTTTTATAGAGCTAATTCCAGAGATTTCTATCATAGAGATCAATAATTTCATATTGAAAAAGGCACTGATTATTGATTGTGTTTGTTATGGTACAGACGCATTTCATTCACATACTTCCTCCATTTTTACATTCTCTCAGAAGAAACGAAACTGATTTTAGGTAATGACCTTTGCCAGAACCTTGAGATCAGGCTGCAGGCTGTCCCACCCCACGTCATTAAGCTGGACTCCAGGGCCCTTCCCATAAATGCCAAGCTTCATCTGCACTCAGGCCCACAGGCATAATTCGAGTTGCCTGCTTTCTTTGGTTCAGAACTTCACTGAAAATCAGATGCCTGCCTTTTGACAACCTGCACCTCTCTGCCAAGGGAAATGATGGCAGAATTTCCTTCTAGAAAACAAACGGGTAGCACTATCCCAGAGGTCTGAACCTTTCCAAATCTTGGCTGTTAAGTCCCACTTTCTGAAGCACAATTTGAGACAGAATATCGGGCTTTTCACGTGAATACATGATCCCTTAAAGCAGACCGATCCTCCCTCAGGAAAGGGAAGGCAGATTTGCAAACCAGCACCAAGACAGTCAGGGCATGGTGTCACTGCTTCCTGTCCAAACACAGGTAGGCAAACAGATGGGGCCACAAGAACAAGCACACAGGGTACCACTTCACCTGCAGGATGTGCATGGGTCCTTCAGGTCTTCTAAGATCTACACAGTCACTTGTTATTGTCACCAAGAAACATCCAGACCCCGCCACTGGTATTCACACCACCTCCTTGCAAAGTTGCCAAGGGTTCCAGAAACGGAATGCCGCAGCTTCGCACGACAGGAAGGTACGTGCCAAGCACACATTCAACTCTCACCACAAAAAATGTGGGCCCTGTGCACCAAGGGGATCCCTGCACGGACGGTCTTCCTTACCAAAAGAATAAACACAGACGCTGAGTAACAAACGAGGGGCCGAGGCCTGCCTCTGCTCAGTATCCTCCAGGTCCCCAACATCACACCTCCTCAAGCCAGCCTCTTTTGATTCTCGGATCTGTGGCCCTCTGTGCATTTTGCAAAAGGTACTTTCCACAGCAAGAAAACCCCATCTCTGCCATGAAACTGCAACTGTCCTCTCCATCCAGGTCCTCTGCCTTCGCCCTGGTCCCACTGACCGCTTTTTGTAACTCGCCGCCCCCCGTCCTAGCCACCCAGTGTTCTTGGCCCACCCGGCTGTTACAGTCCAGGCAAGAGAAGACAGATAGTAGACCACGGTGGGGTACCAGCGGCGCTTGAGAGAAGTGGCTGGCTTTGTTAGATATCAAAGGTAAAAATCGACATTATTTTGTGACAACAGGTCAGATGTGGAATACGGAAGAGAGAGAAATGCTAAGAATGACTCCCAGGTTTGCAGTTTGCACAGCAAAAGGAGGGTGGTGGGGTCTGCTCGCAGGAGAATGCTGCAGGGAGGTGCATTCTGAGTTCTGCTGTGGACACACTGAATTCCTGTCGGTTATGGGACATTCTAGTTGTCATGTTGAGGAAGCTGCTGAGTATGGATCTCAGGAGAAAACTCTACGTGGAAATATAAATTTAATAGTTTTAAACATATAAAACCTGAGAATATCAACTTATGGGCCATATGTAATATTAAATGGCAATACAGCATCACCCCAAATAAGATCAAAGGAATACAGCTAATTCTTCAGGATAAAAAAGCTCAGGGATAACACATTTCTATCACGTTTAGCTTCGCTACTTGAGTCCAGTGCATGGGGGAGGCACTCAAAGGAGGCTTGTTAAACACAGAGGTAAGGCGTCCGTAGACACAAGAGAAAGTCAATCCCTCAAGCAGCTGCAGTCTGAGGCCCAAGCAGGTTTAAACACGGTGGAGCACGACCGGAAACGGTGTGGCCCAGACCAAGTTCACGCTCACGATGCTCCCCCAACACCATCCTGCGCACACGCGCAAGGCACAGATGACAAGACTCACTCCCCACGCTGTAGGATCTCAGGGTTTAATTAAAAGGATGGCGCGCTTCCAGATGCCTGCGAGGGGCGGAGTGTGAAAACTGCTAGGGAGGTGGACACGGAGTTTAAGCGGCGGGGAAAGGAGAAGGGGACCTTGGACTCTCGATCATCTGGATGGTGGGGATGAGGTCCACAGGAACGATGTGGACAGCAGTGTTTCAGGTGCTGGAATCGCAGGAGGAAGGCGTGACAATGATAAGGTGCGGGGCCCATTTGGAAAATACCAACCGCTTTGGTGTGGGTATGGGCAGCACGGAGGACTGGCAGGTGGACCTGGAGAGGCGCCGTGGGGCTGGATCACGCAGGGCCTTGAATGTCTCACTAAGGAGTTGGAAAATTATATCATAAATAAGGAAATGCTGAAGTCTCCAAAGGACAGGCGAGGCATGAGGATTACAGGTCGTGGCAGACAAATCCCACCAGCAGAGGGCAGTTCATGGGGATGAGCAGAACGGGGAAGCCGCAGAGGAGTCAAACCAAATAATCCCAAGAGATGCTAAAAATAGTAAATGGAGCCCACAGCACCGACAGCCTTCCAGTGTGATTGCGACTAAGCAGGACTCAGCAGCCACATTTCAGTCTTCTGGCGATCGATCCCCACGCACCCTCAAATCAACGGCAATTGAACCGCCCTCCTATCGGGAGAAGAGTGTATCAAACTCTCCCATCGCCTCAGACATGGCAGACAAGGCCCAGACGGTGACCTAGGTTTTAATACTGAATATCTGCCTGCCCTAATCCCCAAACTGGATTGGGGTCCCCCTCTCCCATAGTCACTCTGCAGCATCCTGTACCTGTCAGGGGTTGCATGCTCACGACTGTAACGAGATGACAGTTCGCTCCACCTTTTGTGTGCTGACGATCTTCCCTACCAAAGTGACGCTCCCTGGCAGCTCACACCCCTGCTCTCTTGGGCCCCGATGAAACTGCAGGGGCCTAGCCCTAGGCTAGGCTCAGAAGTGCAAAAGAAAAACAAACATTACAAAATCATCACAGGACTTAGTTTACTCGGTAAATATGAACCGAGTGTCCTCCCATGCACCAGCACTCAGAAAGGAGGAAGTCCTGGCCCACAGGAAGCCCTCTGGAAATAGGAAACAGGAAGTGGACGTGAGCACCTTTCTTCCCTTGCTGTTAATGATATCCATTTACTGCTTACCTTCCCTGGGCCAGGTATATCTCTTATTCTCTCACTGACGTCCCAGGGCAACCCCGAAGAGTAGTCATATCTATTTTACATACGAGGAAACTGATACTCAGACAGGTGAAGTCACTTGCCCAGGTCTTACAGGTGGAAAGTGGTGGGGCTGGGTTTGAAATCGAGGCATTCCAGCCTTCAAGGCCCACGTGCCCCTCTATGCCAGGACCATTTCTGCTTCACAAGGCAGGCTGGGGTTAGAAACTGAACTCCTAAAGGAGAGGCTGACACCTGCCTCTCTCCGCTCACTTCCTCCCGGATACACATTCCTGCATCGTATCACTTGCCTTTCTGGGGGGGAAAAAGTGCTTCATAAATCTAAACACTACTATCGTTTTAAACACTGGCACCCCCAACCCCTCGATTCCTCTAGAGAAGTTCCTATTAGAAGTTCTGGAATGCAGAAGAATCCCCAGTGTGGAGCATGCTTATAAATGGACGAAGCGACTTATGGTTTGGAAAATACTTATAGCTCAGTGTTCTAGGAGAACGTGTCTTTGACGCACACTGCATTTCTTTGCCCAACCCTTTCCCCTAATTCAGTCTCAAGGACTCCACCTCTTTCAAAGTGACACCAGTTGTCATGGAGATCACAGTCAGTAGTGAAGGCCAAAAGCAATACATGGCAGAATATTACAGTGGAGGATTTAGAAAGATGATAGCAGTGAAGTGTACGGTGGTGTTGAAGAAAATGAAAAGAGAAAAAACTGTAATCTATTGGTATATTAGCAAATGGAAAAAGAATTAGAAAGTACTTTGTATTAAGGAGGTTTTTTTTTTTTTTTAAATACCCTTGAATATCTACCTAATAATCACTTATAATAAAAGTGGGATTTCTATTGTTCTGAAATTTTTAAACTTCTGATCCTTTTTATCTGCAATCTACAAAACAATCTTTTACAGACTGATCTATCAGAGCATCTTGTGAGAGTAACTACGGACTCCATCCAGAAGGATTACATAAAACTACCATTATGGAAACAAACCCTATTCTCTGAAGAGACACTAGAAAAGAGAGAAAAAGCTAAGAGAAATCCATAATTCAGAATTCCACAAGTACTTAACAATGTTCTACTGCTAATTTAGAGTTATTATAGATGAGGAAAAACACCAACTAGGTAGTTCAAAGGCTATTTTCATCTTCCGGCTTTACAAGTTTGCGTTAAATACTTACTATCCCATTTGTTGAGGAGATCTTGGAATTATTTATTAAACCACACTAGACAAGCAAAATACTTGAGCCGCTTTACCGTGGGTAAAGGTTACCATTTATCACAATGATGAATAACAGAGACTAAACCAGGGTCTAGGGATTCATTCTTGGCTCTGCTACTGCAACACCTGGCAAGGAATCAAGACAGTCTGGTTTCCACTTTGGCTTCTGCATCTACTCGAGCCAGGAGGCTACCCTTTGACATACACCTCTTACGGTTTTACCAGAACTCAAAGTATAACAGTGCGCTCGTATCAGCTGTGTGCTTTCCCACGCTCTAGTTAATCCGCTGACTCAGGTGGTTGGAGAAAACATTAAATGAAGTTGGCACACGGAGGCACCTAACACAGAAAGTACTTAATAAACCCACATCCCCTCTCCTCCCTAGAACGTGATGCTTAGTAAATCCAGGTCTGGTTTGGGGCAAATTGACTTTCTCATAGCCGCTGAATACACATCTAGTGCCCAACACCATCTTACGATCCATGGCACTGGTCATAAGGGAAGCAAGTGCAAGAGTTCACGGGTCGCGTATGTACGTGTATGTGCGTGCGTGCATGTGTGGATACAAACGTATATGAATGTGAGTGTGCATATGCACGTGTGTGCCTACGACCTCAGCCCACTGCTCCTGGAGAGTTAGCCCATCCTGTCGGGGTGGGCTGCAGCCCCGCCTCTCACAGGAGAGACCGCCCTGCCTGGCCAACCCGAGGGTGCTCGTCAGGCAGGCAAACGATCCTTCGGCCAGGCGCCGTTTCCCGCTTGGCGCTGGCTAAGTCTTTGCGGAGGCCTCCCCTGCTTCCCTTTCAGACCCGGTGATCAAATATCTGCTTTACGCACTGGTCACCCAAAGATGGCTTCTTTGGTAGGCTCTCCCTACAGAATCACAAGTTCTTTTTCAAAAATAAACATACATTAGAAGTGGATTAGAAAGGAGAGCACGAAAGGGGAATGTGACATGACGTGGGGCTGTTGAAGATGCGGGAGAAGAGGCTGTCTACCTGCAGAGCCAGCCGGACGACGCTGGACGTGTAGGTCAGCATGCCATGCAAAATATCAAGCAGGGAACACAGCAGCGCGGCCGCCGTCTCGTTGCTGTTTTTATTGTCCGCGTCCAAGCACAGCGTGACAGTTTCCGTGAACAGGTTACAGACATGACGGACCAGTCCTGAGGGTAAGAGGAAAAGGGTACAATATTTGTCATAAATTGTAAAACTCACATGTCAAAGCCAACCGAGCAGGCATTTGTACTCTACGATGCAGAACCTCCGAGTAGTCCTTCAACTGTTCTGCATCCCAGACACATGTGGGAAAGTGTTTTTCTAATGCAGGTTTCCAGGCCTCACTCCCAGAGTCTGCTCAGGAGCCCGGGATGGGGCCTCGGAGTATACGTGGTAAATAAGTTCCCCGGGTGACTTTGATGCAAGGGTTCCCCAAACTACACGTTGAGAAACACGATGCTACATGGACAGGCTTCGCCAGGACAGAGGATGACTCCCTGCGGTTGAAAGAAAACGCGTTGTATGTGACCAGGCCGTCACCGAGTTCTCTGCTTGCAGGCCCGGTTCCTCATGGCATGGACCACAGGCGAACCCAGGGATCTCTCATGGGGCCTACAGGTGACTGGGTCTCTTCAAGAGATTAAAGCAATGAAGCGTTTGTTCTTATCAATTCCAAAACATGTGAAATGTGAGATTAATTATAATTTGAAGAAATGTGAAATTTAGATATAGCCCAATTCTATCATTTTGTCTCTGTAAACTCTTATGAACAGTGTGGTTGTTCTGCATCGATTTTTAGTTTGCTGAAGTCTGTCACAACTAATACATTTCTGCACTTGGGAGGCATTATTATTTTTAAGTTGGCACTTTTATTGTCACTATTTGATAGCATTAAACTTTGAATCAGAAAAATTGATTCGGATGTAAGTGTGGTGAAAATACAACATGAAATATTATAAACTTAAATGGTGCATTGAACTTTTAATGTTAGATTGCCTGAATGTTCCAAAAAAAGGTGAATTTTCAAAGATAAATATTTTATGTAAGCAGATAGGTCAAAAAAAAAAACAAAATCCCAGCATGTTAAGGAAGTCTAAAATGTAGCATACGCTGGATTTTACTGAATGTGCAATAAATTTGTTCCTCTTTCTCTGATGATCAATTGGATGGAAACTCTACCAGCCACAGCCATCCAAGCTTTGGTACCTCTACAAAACAATGCAGATTGTCATTTCCAGTAAATCTAGTTTTCCTAGACAAGTGCCAAGTAATTCTTAGACTACAAATGTAAGTAACTTTGTTAGTAAAAACAGAGAAAAACCAAAATTACAGAGGCATCATTCAAAGTTGTACACCTTGTGGCAAAAACTGGTACAAGCCACAAAGCCGAAGATAAATACACTGGAAGAGAAAGTAGAATGAATTATAGGCAAAGTTTCTTTATCAAACAACAAGGTTTGATAAGCACATCTCATCAATGACACACAGTACAGAAAAGCAATTATTACGACATGTGCATTACACCAGCAGGCATTCTCCTCTGAGTTAGAATGCGTCACTCACGTGCATGCTATGAATCAGCACTTAGCATTCATGAGCTGCAGGCAGGGTAGCGGGGCTTTAAAATGTAGTATTAGGGAGAGAAGATGTTCTCCTTTGGGGTTTCATGGTTACTTTGTGACACATCATGTAGATGGTCAAAGATGCAGGAGGGTGAGTACTGGTGAAGTCCAGCTACGTGACAAGTGGCTCTTCAGGAGGTACAGGTGAGCCACTGGGTCCCCACCTACAAGCTGCTTGATTCTAACTAAACAGCCGGTGAGTAGCAGTGTTGTTCCTGGTCTGTATCCGGTCTTCAGGGAAGGAATGCGAACAATGAGCACAATCAGGCAAACAAGGCCACACTCTGACGTGACACACTGACTTCACCAGCTGCCAGGGAAGGTGCTCGTACGAGATTAGAAATGAAGTATGACATAAAATATTTCCTCGCGACAGTGATAATGCCAGCGAAGCCCATTAATACGATTTCGCGAGGTCTATCTCAGGCACTCAGTCGCTGCTCTTTGCAGCCATAACTTTCACTTCCGGGTCAAATTATGTTTTTCTTGTTCAGACTTTTTATTATGAAAACAAAGTCGTGAGACTGTTCTGTAACATCAATCCCGATTACCTTCTTCAATAATTATCAACATTTTTCTAATCCTATTTAATCTATCCCCATCTACATTTTTATTAAATACCAGACATCATCTTATTTCTCCTGTAAATCCTACTGTATAGTCGAACATATAGACTTTTTTTAACATAACCACCATGCCATTACTACTTAATAAAATAAACAAACAAATATACTCAATACACAGCCTAAACTCAAAACTCGACGGTCTCAGAACTGTCTTTCATTATACTTTGTTTAAATCGGGACACAAACCAGGTCAACACATTCCATTTGGTTGCAGACCTTACGTCTCCTCAACCTCTAACAGGCCTTTCCCCACCCGCGACCCTTCACGTTATTTATTTGTTGGAGAAATCAGAACATTTTCCTGTGGTCTTGTATTCCTCTATCCCTGTATTTCCTGTGAACTGGTAATGAGACCTAGAGAATCAATTTAACTCCTAGGTTCAATTATTTGGGCAATGATCTTGGGGCTGGGAATTCTGTTTCTTGTTGCCTCACATCTGGAAGGACAGCTCGTCTGGCTATTCCACACTTAGGTTCAGGGGTCGTTAGCCTAATTCACCCGTTATCAAGTTCCCATCAAACGGCATCTACTAGTGACCACTGTTTATCATGGAGCCCCTTGGAGCAACCGGTGGAGAACTGAGAACAGAAGGCTAATGAGGAGGCCACTGCGCTGGTGTCCTGACCAAGAGAAGGCAGACACAGCCCTAAGGAAATGAGATTTGTTACGCTGTGGCAACGGCGGGTGGGGCCGAAAAGCATCACTAGGGAATAGGAGAGCTATGCCACTACTGGCAGGAATGAGGGACTTTTTTTTTAGGAACTATAAGTTAGCTTTCAAGACTGAGATAACTTCCAAAGCCAACGCCCAAGGGCAGTTGGAGATGAAGGCCTAGAAACTGGGTAGCGGTTGAGACTGGAAAACGAGAGGTGGGAGATGATCAGAGAGGGTGGAGGAGTTCCCAAAGGACAGGCAAGACTTAGGCACGGAGTCAAAAACAAAGCGGCCGGGATTGACAGAGGAAATGGAGGCGAAGGTGCTGACATAAGAGGTTTCATCCTACAGGCCATTGGTTTCTTATTATAAATGCAACATGTACTCATTATAATGAGCTCACATTTGCTTCCTTATACTCTTAAAATTCAAATACAAATATATGTATTTGTATGTCAAATGTATGACACAGACAATAAAAAGTTCACTGACACTCCATTTCCTCAAAACTCATCATACATAAGAGCGCTGTAGATTCTTCCCAGGCATACGAAATATATGTGAATACACGTGGATGTATTTTCATGGAATATATCCTATAGCTTGCTATTTCCACTGAAGAGTATGTTAGAGACATCTTACCACATTGTAGAGTGCTAACTTGTCCTTTTAAATAACTGCACAGTGGCCTCTTTTTAAAAGAAAATTCCATGATACAGTCAACAATCACAAGGAGTTCTCAAGAAGCCGAAGCTCAGGTTCCTCCTGGTTCCTGTACATCGACCACTCTGCACAAAGTGACTGTGTCCCCAGCCACGGTCAACTGTTTCTTTCTCTTGGAGTTCCAGAAACAAGGCTGGGAAAGAAAGAGCGGCATCTCTGAGGAACATGTTTTCACCTTTGAACCCGGGGAGTGGCTGTGGTAATGCAGCATCTCAAGGAGCGAGGATGCTGGGCTACAGCGAGAATGAAAAGCAAAACATGGGAGGAGAAGAGAAGCTTGGGGGAGGGGGCTTTGGGGGTCCCTGGGCTCCTGGTTCCAGCTGTTTCTGGGGCTTATGAATGATTCTTGCTTTGAATTCCTTCCATCAGACATCTTCTCACTTATAGACTTTCTCCTTTTTGAGTGGCTGGTTCGAGTTAAGTTTCTGATACATGTAGGTAACAGTGCAAACCAATGCAATGGACTGGGAGTTCTTACCGTTGAGTCTCTTTTCAATGGGATAAAGCAGCAGTTGCCCAGTTTTTAAATTGCAAGTTACATAGTGATCTTCAAAAACGTCTTTCCTTGACTCCATGAATTATCCATTCCCTGCACCCTACACTGCTCCCTTTCTTCCAAGCTGTATTTATTTTTTTATATCAGAGTCAGAAGTCTTACCACAGTCCCACTCAAGTCACCTACCTCTCCCCAGAGACAACTAGTGTCGCTGCTTTTACTTGATTATTTTACTATTTACTCCATTTCTCTAAATAACGCACTTGTATCTGAGTTTAGGCATTATCTGTTAACTTCCTACCATGCAACATGCAGCCCTTTCCCCACCGTCTACCTCAGACACATACAATTTCCACCCCTCACCCCTCACCCCTCACTGCGGTTACGTCTTGATCAGACTGATATTCAGTGATTACGCTGCTGACCGTATAAACACTATTTCCAACTAAATCATGTAGAAAACCATGATTATTTATCTTTTCCTTGGCAACTTTTCATTTTCCCCAGGGTTAAAAATTTAGAAGACTTGACTCTTGTTTTAACGGCATTTGAGGAGTGTCATAGGCTAAATAATGCCCCGCTCCCAAAGATGTCCACATCCTAATCCCTGGAAACTGTGAATATTGCCTCACAAGGCAAAAGAGACTTTGTAAGTGTGATTAAGGCTCTTGAGATGGGGAGATTATACTGGGTTATCTAAGTGGGCCAAATGTAATCATGAGGGTTCTTGTAAGAGGAAGGTAGGAGATCAAAGTGGGAGATGACAAAAGCAAGAGGTCGAAGTGATTAAAGGAAGGGGCCACAAGCCAAAGAATGCAGGTGGCCTCTAGAAGCTTTTCAGCTTGGGTTTTCAAGGCAAGGAAATGGACCTCCAGAAAGAATGAAGCCCTGCCAGCATCTTAACTGTAGACTTTGACCTCCAGAACTGTAAGAGGGTACGTTTTTGTGTTGTTTTGAGCCCCTAAACTTGTGGCTGTGTGACAATAAGAAACTAATACGAGGAGAAAGCAATTCTCTTGGCTTAGTCTGCCTTCTTCACCATGAAGTCCTCAGCCACTCCTACCGATGAGATGCACTTCTGAGTTTATCAACTGATGGACCAAGAACTCGGAGAACCCAATCTGATAATATTGAAGACACTATATTCACTACATCGTTTTGTGGGAAATGTTTATGAATTGGCTCATTTCTGTTTGGCATAAAATATAGAGGGAAACTCTATCATTCAAATGATCGTAGAGAAAATGCAACGGACTGGGAGCCTGAGGACTGGTCTCCATACTACCAGAACCTAACAGAGCGGCCGTGGCCAACTCACTCCTTCTTATGGAGCCTTAACTTCCTCATTAGAAAATGAAGGTGATACCTCTTTTAGCTCTGGTATATGTCAGAATGTGGCAAATGAATGGTAATTTCCTCTAAACCTATTAAAACTCTTCATGGAAAATTATCTCCATATACTTTTAATAAAGATGCATGGTAGTAAACTGTGACTATTATTTATAAGTCAATACTCTAAAGCTAAAAATTAGATATTAAAATAAGCCAGTGCAGAGAAACAGTAATGATAGCAAAAAAACAAAAACAAACAAAACAAAAAACACACAATATGGCTCTTACCATGTGATAGGTATTATCCTAAGTGATTTAACAGCTATCGAACCAAAATCCCATATACAACTCCATTTCATAGATGATAAAACTGAGGCTCAGAAAGGTTACGTAACTTTGCTAAGGTCATCTGGCTCCACGGTCTGGGATAGTACTCACTATGCAAGATTGCTTTTTTCAATCGAAATGACTGAAAATGGAGGGGGGAAAATAAAGAAAATAAGACTATTGACTCCAATATGTAAATGCAAAAAAAAATATGTTTGTTCATAAAGATGTAATGAGGAACAGACAAGGATAAGAAAGGTACGGGACAGGGCTTCACATACCAAGTTGAACCTCTCCCACCAATACGGGGCTGAAAAATAAGGAAATAAAAAGAAGGGATAGAAAATTGCTACAGCACCGAGGCAGTCTGCCTCGAAAAGAAATCTGCTTCATTAAGATCTTATTTTGCAAAAGTTATTTTAGCACTTGCACACAGCAGGTCTATTATCCCTTGACAATCTTCTACTTCAGTGACATCTCTCTGCATTAGTTAATTAACAGGTGCCAGTCACAGAGCGAGCCCGTTCTAGCTGACATTGCAGGAGATGGAGAGCAATATTAGATATTCAACACCACTGCTGTCAAGTAAATGACAACAATCAGCAGGGAATACATTTCATTTTCAGTTTTCTGGTGGATAAAATAAATATTAGGAAGAGTTCGATTTGCAGCTTTTAAATATCAAATTTGTGAAAAAAAAAATTGAAGTCACATTGGAAATCAATTCAAGTGTAAAGGGACTGGTAAATGCTCACTTAAATATGGACATAAAAGATAAAGCTGGCAGAAATAACCAGAGGAAAATAAATGAGGAAACACGTTTAAAACGGAACAGCGGAATACTCATTCCTTACCTCCTTGCACTGTGTCTTCCTCATGGCCCCTCACACATTTGCCCTTGAGGCAACACTGCCTTCTCCTGGCTCACAGGATACCCGACTCTCCCTGGTTTCCTCCCTGCCCGCTCCTCCTCTGGTTCCTGGAGCTCCCCTTCACCCACGATCAAGAGTATGTACTCAGCTGATGAATGCCTGTCTTCCCTACTAGACCACAAATCCCACGAGAGCAGGAAACGCATCAATTTGGGTTATTCTTCTCTCACCTGAGCCTAGCACAGTCCACAGCAGGTGCTCAAGACGCCTGTGTTTAGTAACTGACATTACAACAGGACCAAAGGAGGATCCGTTCTAGAAATTCAATGCTTATTAATCATTAGAAAGCCCATTAATGCAAATTATGCCAAACTCTGTGGAAATAAACAAAACTCACCCAAATGAGAACAAGCAGAGGCTATACAAAGCTTGCTATAGCAAGGGAGGCAGCCAGCATCACACCTGCGTTTGGCAGACTCCCAGGCAGGCAGGGGAGTGGAAAAAGCTTGGTAGTAAAGACAGGAAGGCTTTGGGTGTGCACTCACCGGAGTTGGTAGTACGAGGGAGCTGGAGACGGGTTAACTAGAAGCAGGGCATCTTGTGTTACTGGTTAGGGGTGCGTATTCGGTTTTCTGAGTTGGTTAGTCTTGAGTTGGAAGCAGGGGCAAAAATTAGGGAAGCTGGCAGTTACTGCCAAGTCCTGATCAATTTGCTATAGAGGTGGTGGGTTAGTAACCTGATCAATTTGCTATAGAGGTGGTGGGTTAGCAACCTGGACTGCTTGTGAGTCCGAGTTCTGTTTCATATGTGATCTGGCCATTGTCCATTCACATCTGCAGCCTCTCGACAGGAGAGGCTTATCCATGAAAGTCAGGAACAAGAAAAGGATGCCCACACTCGTAATTTTCATTAAAAATTCTGTCGGATAATCTAACCAAGGCAATTATAACAATAAACTACTTTGAGAGTTAACAGGCTTCTTTAAAAACCTACTTGAGAGAGAAAACAAATATTTAAAAACCTTTAAAAAGGTGTAGAACTACAGGTACTGACATAGAAATATGTCCATGACATATAATTTGGAAAACCAAGTTAAAAAAAAAAACAATCCATAGGAATAATAGCGCATATGTTATAGGCATTTAGGAGTAATTTTTTAAATTGAACGCTTTCTATTTTTCAAGCATTGTGCTGTTTGAAAAACATACATTATCTTTTCACATATTATCTCACCTCACCCTCCACGGCCACCCAGTTATGATTCCCATTACTGTGCAGATGAGAAAGTGGGGGCCGTCCAGAAAGCTGGAACAAGGTGTGAACCCGGGGGAGCCAACTCCAGACCTAGATCCTTCCTTGCCACCTACTTCTGTTTGGTGAGCTCTGCACACACAGATACCCCAGGTCATCCTTGGGGGTTGAGTTCGCTTTTAACTTCATACGCTAATGAATTAATTTTTAAAAATGAATATATGTTGCTTTTATAATCAGAAAAGCATATTTTACATCTTGTAAAAAAAATTACAAAGAAAAATAATTGACAGTGCTCTAAGTATTTTTTTCTTTTTTTTTTTTACTTTAGTCTAAAACTTATAAATTTGCCAGAAGTGCAGAAAAGACTTCCGTTCAGGGTCCAGTTTGAGTCTCTGTAACACCAAGTGAAACTCTTACTCCATTCTGATACTTTTGTGAGGTTCTTTCCACCTTGAAGAAAGTTTCGAGTGTCTCGGCTATGAGAAAGCTTGATATCGAGAAAAGAAATACTACTTGGCAGCTTGTAAGTGCTGGCTTTGCCTGTCTACTGGGCACAGGGGCAAAACGTGAAAATCGAGGACACAGAAAATGGAGCTGAGAAAAGGCCATACTGCAGTCTTCCTTCCTGGAGGTCTCGGCAAGAGCAGTCGTATCCCTTTTCAGGACCCGCCCCTCATACTTAAGCTCCATCCCAGTTCCTGTACCTTCTCCAAACCTCCTGCCTCACCTGAGTGAGTTACTCATTTTCATGCAATTTTCCTTCATCTCTCCTTTTCACCTGTATTTTTCAACTAAACCAAGTTCTCAATTCCAAAGGAAACCTTCAGCTGGCTTTGCTGCCCTCTGAAAAATACCATCTTATCTCTCTTTCTTTGACAATGTAAACAACTATTTCCTTTCTATTTTTTTTCTGCTATTAAATTCAGTAGGAGAATTTTCTGAAGGTCTTCACTACAAGCACTTCACCTGTTTGCGACACTGGCTTATTCCTCACTGCCCCGCTGGGTTCTGTCTCTCATCGCCAGCTGGTGAGGAAGGGAATACTTTATTTGGCACGATGAGAGAGTAACAGGGTCTTTCTGAGGACTGGGGAGATCAAGAAGGCAGGGTATGTCATGCTTTCACTTTCTGGCTTGGCACCCATCGACAGGTGGACCTCCCCTAGTAATGAAACCGAGTCCTATTACAGCTCAATGCACCAAGAACAGCACCGTCTCCCTTCCTGGCACAATCTTTTCTCCCCCTCACCCCTACCTTCCTGCTTTCCCCGAGCTTCATAGAAACGTACCTGCTGTGCTAAGTTTTCAAGGCAGTCAGCCCTAACACCCTGAGACCCCGTAAACACACATACACTATGGATTAGTCACTCAGCTCATCTCACTCGAGAAAGATTGACCCTCCGATGTCACCTCCTACCAATCCTGGCTACCAAAATTCTAGCTGCTGGATTCTAATTATATGACCTAAAACATGAGTATTAATACACACAGGGAATGGTGAGGATTTTTCTCACATATGAATTCTTTCACTTTCTCAACTTTACATGTTAATCTGATTCAGAGGACAGGACTCCCAAACTAACGTCCTCAGGGAGAGGCCAAAAGCATGATGAGTTTTCCTATTCCTGAGACGTGAAACCTTGCTTGGCAATGCCACCTCTTCCCTCTCATCCCAAATGCCTGTCACCCAGTCCTGGCTGTGCCCCTTTGGCCATGTCTCTAGGCTACATCAGTCCCTTTCCTGTTCCAGTTTTGACTTATATCACCACGTAGCTAAAATTACTGTTTTAGCCTCCTGTCAGGTCTCTGCCTCCAGTCTCTAGCCCAGAAGTAAGGCATCCTCATCAGTCAGCATCACTGACACGATGTCCCTCCACCGCTAAGAGAACCTGGGCACCATGCCGTCACTTGCCTGACTGAGCCAGACTCCAGCCAGGCATGCGAGGCCCCCCACACTCTGGCCCCAGCCGAGGCTGCCGACACAGACCCGCGCCTCCAACATGGAGGCGCACTCTCAGGCCCCCGCACCCTCATCCCTCACAAATGACTCTGTGTTCCATTCCCACTGCTCTTTCCAGCCATGGTGGCCTCTCTTCCTCATCTTCCTACAGCCTCCATTTCACTCGAAGTACATTTCCATTCGCTACTTTCTCCTTTAACCGCTTCTGTTTATGCCATCCGATTTTGCAATATCAACTTGTAGTGCTACTTATCCTTTCGCATAAAATGATTCTCCCCAACTGACTGCAGGCTCCTCAAAGAAAGGAACTACAAGGGAATGAAAAACACATTTGAAAAATATTGAATACATCAATTTAAATTGAACAGGGTTAGGGTTAGTGACTTCTACGATGTCTATTATGGTGTTTGGAATATAGAAGGTGCTCGAAATATAGAAGGCATTCAGTAAATACTTCTGAATGAATAAATAAGTAAATTGATTTGGATAAGAGACTATTAGACTGCTGGTGCACACTACATCTTGTGCATCATTCTGCCCAGAGCCCATCTCAGTGGCTGACACTCACCATGCTCGATAAATGTCGGTGTGAACAACAGTGAGAAAAGTAGAGAAAGTATTTAGGTGAAGGTTACAAATATCACAGATTAAAATCTGTTGCAAAAAGAAAAACATTCAGTGCATCAAAAGAAGATGTGTTATCTAAGAATAAATACAATAAGAACTCTGAAAAGTCTATGTGAATGAACACTCGAAACATTATCAAGGGACACAGAATCAGACAGACAGAGAATCACACGAAAAAAATTACTATTTTTTGGATAGAAAAAGCTCAAAATCACAAATATGTTTATACTTCCTAAATTAACCTATAAATTCAAAGTAATCATAATAAAAACAAGTAGTCAATGTGGTTTTTTTTTTTAATTAGACAAGCTAATTTCAAAGTTACTGTGGAAAAGATCAAAAAGTAAAATAGCAAGAAAATTCCTTAAAAAGTTAAAATAACTAAGAATGGGAACTATTCCAATCAAATGTTCAAGCGTATAACAGTACCGCAAAAATTAAAATTTTGGCACTGGCATTAAGCAAATAAAATCAAAGGAAAAAAAAGTGAAGAAGCCTGAAATCTACAGAAAAATATAAAGAAATTTAATACTATGGCACTTCAGATCAATGCAGAAAAGATGGAATATTCACTTAACAGTATTGGTACTACAGCATAGTCATAAAATAATAAACCTTACTCTCACGAGTTAAAACCAAATAAATTCCAGGTGGAGCAATGACTTAAGTGATTTCGCAAAATACAAAAAAAAATTATGAAGAATTTTTGAAATTTAGAGTTGGGAAAGTATTCCTAATACAACACAAAACTCAGAAGCCGTAAAAGATTTATAAATAATACTTAATTAAAAGCTTGTCATTTCTGTAGCAAAAGACAACACTATTAAAATTAGAAGTCAAACAACCAAGTGGGAAATAGTCTCATAATATATTACTGGGATCAATTTTCACATACTAGTAAAGAAAACTGACAAAGCAATAAGAAAATGCTAAAAAGCAGTCAAAGGAAACGAACAGATATATATTTCAGAGAGAAGGAAATACAAATGGCTACTGAATAAATGAAGAGATGCTCATAATGAGTAAACTTCAAAATAAAAACAGAGAGAGGACTCTGACATCCAATCACGATGGTATAACTGGCACCAAACTAGTCCTTCTACCATATATAATAAACCTAGACAAAAATACATGACACAATTGTCTTTCAGATGTTAGACAACAAATAGTACAGGACTCTGATTTTTGAGAGAGGCAAGATGCATGAAAGAGCCTTATAATCAGCCAGGCGTTCTGCCTGGAGGAACTTTCCAGACTAAGGTACATAGTGGTCGGGCCCAAGCAAACATGGCTGCCTCACTTCGCCGAGGACCAGGACACTGGAGACACGGTTTGCTGAGGCAGCTGGAGTCTACCAGGTAGATTAATGGAGTAGAGCTGCTCAGAAAAGGAGCTTCCGAAATCTGCATGGCGGTACCCCAAAGTCTTTGGTTTAGTACTAAGATATTCACTGGGTGACAGTCCAGGAGGTGTGAAAGACAGCAGCCCCCCGAAAGCTGTCAGTTGAATGGAGAGTCTGAAAACTGCACAGAGCTAGGAGACGAGCAGCTCTGATAATTCAGAGAAAAGAAATCTTGCTAAATACACTGAGTATTCAACTGAGACCTCAGAAAAGCCACACCTCATTAACAGACACATGGTAACAAAAAATAAAAACAGGACTTAATAAGAATCAAGCTGAACCACCAGTAAATTAAACGACAGCCAGAAAAGAACTCAACATTCCCTAAAGGAAGACAACAAAATTAAGATTCACAATATAGCCCCCAGAACTGCCATCATGCAATAAAAAAAAGCATTATGTATGCAAAGAATCAGGGAAATGTAACCCATAACCAAGAAAAAATACATTTAACAGAGACACCAACATGACCCAGGTTTTTAAAGCAGCTCATAAAAATATGTTGAAAGACATTTAAAAATTTGGTCATAATGAATTAACAGATCAGAACTCTTTAAAAAATAAAAACTATAAACCAAATGGAAATTCTAAAACTAAAAAGTACGTTCCCTGAAATAAAACATTCACTGGCTGAGATCAACAGCAGACTGAAGATGGCAGCAAAAAAAAAAAAAAAGAAAAAGAAAAAGAAAAGGTTAGAAAACTATGAGACATCTATAGAAACGATCTAATAGGAAGAGAAGAAAAAACAAAAATTTTAAAAAGTAGACACCATACCAAATAGGCTAATACATAAAATACACATACATGTGTGTGATATATACACATATACATTTATTTATATTATAGGTTATATATTATACATATTATATATAATTGGGATTCCAGAAGAAAAGAGAATAGGGAGAAAATATTTGAAAAAATAACAGCTCATAGTTTGCCAAATTTGATAAAACAAAGCAAAACACATATCATAAATTCAAAGAGCTCAGCTAACTCCGAGCAAGGAAATGATAAATAAGACTATGTATAGGCACATGAACAGACAAACTTCTGAAAACCAAATACACTATACCAGAGATAAAAAGGAACATTCCATATTGATATAAGGGTCAATTTGTCAGGAAGAAATAATCATAAATTTAAGAGCACTTAATAAGAGCTTCAAAATACATAAAGCAAACACTGATACAGGTAAAGAAAAAGTGGCAAATCCAGTCACAAATAGAGATTCTTAACACCTCAGTGATATAAACACTGAAAGAAATCAATATATAGGAAATCAGCTAAAGAAAAACTGAACAGTATCCAAATCACCTTGAGGTTACGGCAAATCCAGTCATAACTAGAGATTCTTAACACCTCTCTCAGTGATATAAACACTGAAAGAAATCAATATATAGGAAATCAGCTAAAGAAAAACTGAACAGTATCCAAATCACCTTGAGGTTAACAATTTTTCCAGACTACTATATCCAACTGCAGAATATACACTCTTTACCAGTACCCATGAAACCTTCAAGGTAGAGCACGTGCCAGGCCAAAACAATAAATAAGCTTCGATAAATTTAAAAAAAAAAACCCTGAAGTCTTACGGAAGATGTTTTTTTCAACATGATTGGAAATAGGTTAGAAATCAATAACAATAAAGTATCTAGAAAATCGCTAAATGTATGAAAATTAAACAATATACTTCTAAAATTAGCCATGGGTTAAAGAAGAAATAGGGGAAATTAGAAAATATATCAAAATGAATGATAATGAAAATATGACAGTGCTTAGAAAGAGATCTGTAGCTCTAAATGCTGGAAAAGAAATAAAGCTTTAAAATCAATTCTATAAATTCCCACCTTAAGAATCTAGAGGGGGCGGGAAAAAACTCCACCAATTAAGCCCAAAGCAAACAGAAATAGAGAAACGCGAATATCCATGAAACAGAAAATAGATGAACATGAGTTTCTTCTTTGAGAGACTATATCACATACTATACTTTTAGAGACTTTTACCAGATGCAGAGGACTATTTTTAAGATTCTCATTTATATGAAATGTCCAGAAAAGACAAACCTATAGAGACCAAAAGCCGAAATGGGAAGTCTGAGACGGCAAAAGTCTGCCTGAATCTCATGCATCGGTATTACTTTCTGTCTTATCACATTTGGTGACAATTTAAATATCAGCCTCCACTAAAATGGAGCCTCTTACATCTCCTTTCCCTGGCCCGCTTCCCTTGTTCATTCCGTCACTGTCTTGCCAATACTTTTACTGAGCTAGGAGCTCCATCCTTACAGGTAAAGGACAACAGAACATTGGTCTCAAGGTTATTTTTATTGATAACTTTTCTTAGGAAATATCATGAAGAACCCCAACACGTGCTCTGTTAGAACACGTGGCGGCTTGCTTGTGATCTACCCTTGGATGCCTCCTCCCAACCTTCCGCCTTCCACTTACTGTGTTCTGGCCAGTCAAGAGTTGACTACACCGAACAGAAAAGTCTGAAGTAAATATTTGCAAAACCTCTGAGGCGCCACAATGGAATCCTAATATTTCTTGGCAAAGTGGCAGCTTTTTTCTAAGGTGCTGAGGACAGGACACCTCGGGCAAGTTTTTATTGACCAACATGAAATATGTGATGGGCTTGTAGCCTGGGTACAATTCGCTGCATAATGCAAAGGGTGGGAGTTTAAGTTTTAACTTCCACATAAAGTAGTTAAAAAGGAACTTTTCAGTTGTCCAATGCACTTTTGGCTTTCCATGTCTGGCCAAAAATAATGAATGTATTGAGATTTTAATTAATGTATTAATTCCACAAAAGCTGGCCAACTTTATGTCTAAGAAAATGGCACATTTATGGCAGACAATAGATAACATCGGCATAGCACTGTGGGGTAAAGAACAAGGCCGTTTGAGGCCAGAGATGCCCTGCCTAGAAGCCCACCACCCCAGTCCTACCCACCTGCCCTCAGAACGAAGGACCAATCTCTCCGGTCCCTGTAACTTTTGTGTGACACAGTATCCCACAGGCCACAGTGCAGTGTTTTGAGCGGTTGCACCCTTGTCTCTGCCTAGACTGCTACATGGGGATCCAGCATCTCACAGGAGCGCCTCGCGCCTAAGGTTCACTGGACACTTTGCAGACGCCCGACATTGCTGCAAAGTCCTATTTGCCTATGCAAACAAGGGAAAGTCTGAAATGTGTCTGCTGCCTAATTTTACTTGCAGCTTTCAACTGTTTGGCTAAAACACTTATTAATTCCTCTATTCTGTTGGTTTTATTTGAACTCCCCGAATTGACCGTATGATCCATTTATCTTTATTTTTCTTATTAACAAAAGAATTCAAACTTATTAACTTTAATCTGAGAAGAGCTTAACTGAAAGTACATAAAGTGTGATATATAGTTTTCCCTGAGTCATTATTTTCTACATAATTTGTAATTGTAGTTCTAATATTCTATTATTTGTGTTATATTTTGACATTATGCAAAGAATATTGAATGTAAATAATGAGGCGTAACAATAAAATGGACACTCATAAATGATATACTCAACTTAAAAATTAGAATATCACCAATTCCACTTAGTCTGCCCAGATAATCCTCCCTAGATATATCGACTATTCTGGATTTGGAGTGTTTTATTCCTCTGCTTTTGTTTTCACGGTCTTATTACGTGTATGTATTTCTAAATGTATTATTTAACTTTGGTTTTGAGTTTTATAAAATTGGTTTTACACTACGTATTAAATTGTGGAGCTCGCTTTTTTTCCTCACAATTTTGCTTGTGCATTTAGCTTTGATTCGTTTGACTGCTGGAAATATTCCAGTGTATGATTTTACCACATTTATACACCCATTCTTCTACTGATGTTCATTTGGATTGTTTCTATGCTCCTATGAATATTTCTGTACATTTCTCTTGATTCATATATGTGAGAACATCTCTAAGATGTATTTTGAGGACAGTAATTGCTGAGTCAAAGGATATACAAATGTTCAACTATACAAGGTAGTCTATTATCCACAGTGATGTTATGAATATACCACTTTCATACACAGTTGATCATAATTTCATCAGTACTATAGAACCAATCTAGTAGTATGAAAATGGTACCTCATTGAGAATTAACATGTATTTCCCTATTAAAAACTGAGCTTTTTCATATTTATTTACGATTTGATATTTATTTGCCATTTATCTCTATAGTAAATATCTATTCACTTCTTTCACTTAATTTTCTATTGAGTTGTCTTTTCCAATTCTTACAGAATTGAGGGAATTCTTCATATACCCAGGATACTAATCCTGTGTCAATTATGTATGCCAGAAATAGCTTCTCTCAGTTTATGCTTTGTCTTTTTATGTCCCAGTTGGTGTCTTGTGATGAATAGATTTTTTTTTTTCAATTTAAGGTACTCAAACTAATCACTCTTTTCTTTTGTGATTAGTGTTTAAGAAATCTTTACCTATCTGGAGGTCATAAAGACATTATCCTACATTTCTTCTAAAAGTTTTAAAATTTAGTTTTTTATATTTCAATATATAAAACACCTGGACTTGGTTCTTGGGAATGGTATGAAGTAGAGGTCGAATTTCTTTTTTCCCCCATACTGAGCGATTATTATTCCAGGACCAATCACGGAATACGTCATCATTTCTCCAGAGATCTGGAATGCTGATTCTGTCATAGAACAAATAGAGCTCTATTTCTGAGCAATCTTTCTGTCAGACAAGGGTGCATTTTTATCTCCCTACTTGTTTAATCTGTACGCAGAACCTATCACATGAAAAGCTAGGGCAGACTCAGGAAGGAGTAAAAATTGGTAGAATAGCAATAACTTAAGATATGTATATGACACCATCTTACTGGCAGAAACTAGAAATGATTTGAAATGACGTCTATGACGTCTGAGGGGAGTAAAAGAAGTGCCAAAGCAAGACTGAACTTAAATATCAAAAATCATGACAACAGAAGAAATACGGTGTTAGCAAAGACAGTGAAGATGATGCGACTGTTAAAGATTTGGCTTACCTAGGTTCAGTCATCGATTCGAATGTAGACCGCAGCCAAGAAATCAAGAGAAGGCTAAGACTCAAAGCACAGCAGCGGAAGAATCAGGAAAGATCATCAAGAGCAAAGATGAGTCATTAGAGACCAAGACTAAGGTCATCCACGCCCTCGTCTTCCCAGCTACTACTCACGGATGCGAAAGTTCGATAGTGAGGTGAGCTGGACAGTTTTCTGCTGGATTCATCTGAAACACGATGTTGGAGGAGAGCTCTACGGACGCTCTGGGCCACCAGGAACACAAACAAGCAGGTCCTAGAGCAAATTAAGCCTGAAACATCGCTGGAAGCGAAAACGACAAAACTGAAGCTGTCCCACTTCAGGCACATCATGAGAAGGCAGGGTTCTTTGGAAACGACACTAA
>NW_006437746.1:1285711-1323665 GCF_000325575.1 Pteropus alecto
CCCACCATATGAACAGTAGCTGTGGTTCATTAGTTTCATGGCTAGGTAGCATCGCACAGTATATTTAAACATTCTAAAGTTGATGAGCATTTGAGTAGTTCCCATTTTTGTCATTATACGTATTGTGCTATGAACGTCCTTGTACCCGTCTCTCACCGATGTTCTTCAGTTTCCAGTGCACGTGTTTGGTTCATTAGTTATTTGAATTTTGGGGTGCGACTATAAATGTAATCGATCATCCTTACTTTTTTTTTTTTGTTTATAGTTGGTAGAAACATTATTTTGATATTGATCTTATATGGATTTTTATACTGACCTTTGTAACTAGTGACCTTGATAAATTTGCTTATTAATATCAGGACTTCATACATTCTTTTGAATTTTCTAGGTTCACATTTATGGCATTGGAAAATAATGGTAGTTTTCTTTCTTTCTCACTAGTTCTTATGCATCTATTTTTTTTCTTACCTTATTGCACTGGCTAGGACCACCCACTTCAATGCTTAATAGAAGTAGTGATGGTGGACATCTTCGTTTCTTATCACAGGGAGAAATTCTCAGTATTCCAATATTAATATGACATTTGCTTTAGTTTATTTTTGGAGCTATTCTTTATCAAATTAAGGTAATTCCCTTCTAATATTAGTAAGCCAACAGTTTTAAAATTACAAATAGGTGTTACGTTTCTGTAGTGTTATTCTTTTCACTGTCCCTATAGCAAGAAAAACTAGAAATCACTGTACATAAATAGTAAATAGTACATACATTCATGTAATCACCTTAAATCACAGAGTACGTTGTTTATCGGTTTACATACAGCTCCTTCCTCCTCTCCTGCTGGCACTGACATCAGTGTGGAGAGAGAAAGCCAGATGAGAAAACGTCAGGCCTCCAGTTTAGAGAAACGGATGCTGAAGAGAAGGTGCTCCGGGCTGCTGTACGCATCTTCCCGCCCACCTTTGGGCCCTGGGGACAATTACTGCAGTGATCCAACCAGGCTGAGAGGACAGATAGATGGGTTTCCTCAGTGTAAAAACAGTATTTTCTGGAGGAAAAGTGAGAGCTGACAATGATTTTCCCAGTTTTGAGACATGCAGCAGAGGCTCTGTAGAAATCCGGGGTTATAGCCATTGTTTTTCCTGTTGCTTTTTCTTCTTCCTTGCTTATTGAAGTCTCTGAAGTCTCTCTCTTTTAAAATTTTCCTTTCTATTTCCACAAATTTTTCATCAACTCGTCTGTTTATTTTTTCTCTTGTAACTTGCCTCATAATTATTGTTACAAAATAAATAACTAACACCAACAACTGGCCTTCTCCCGGGATCCATGGATCACTCTGCTGTACACAGTGAGTGTCGCTTGGGCACCCAGAGGAACCAGTGGGGACGACATGACTCGGGGAGGCAGAGCAGGCGGGTCCGTGAGTTCTGTAAAACCTCAGCGTCTGGTTGGATGAATGCACCTATTATATTATCTAGTTTTAACTAAATGACGATCAAAAAGTACACAAGTACCTTATGATTCCTAAAAAAAAAAAATCTAGAAATGAAGGTAATAGTAATAACACAAAACACAACCGAATACCAACCACCAAAAAAACGCACAGCAATTCTACTCCCCACAGCTCTCCTCAGCCATAGTATGTTATGTTAAAAACAATGACAACCTAATCAGATCTGGAGAAATCAACTAAAAATTAAATTATGAAAACTACTACTGTTACGATGACTCTTGCTATGTATTTTGTCTTCATATTTTAGCTAGAAATAATATGAATCCATCAATTAGAGGGAAAATTTAAAACTAAGCACCCACAATAGAAAAATAAAACTCTATTTCATGTGATTCTCATCTAGTACTTCTCAACGATTTATGAAACTTAATGACAAATATACAGAAGCCCCTTTGAGTTTCATACTTTATAGTAAAAATCTAAAAACCACGAACCTTCAGGGAAATACTTTTCTTTCCTATGGTAAAAATGCAACCTCAAAAACAAAAAAATCCCCTGAAAGTTAATATTTATCAATAAATACTGTCGGCAACTTAAAAAATATATACTGCTGGAAATTTCATGCAGCAAGTATGAGAACAAATTATATATTATATTATGAGAGCCTGGCTCACAATATAGCTATTTCAAAATTGACTCTATTCACAGTATATCCAGATTTGTTCCTATCAAGAAATATTCAAGTAATTACTTTTTCAATGAATCACTACAGAAAAGACGTGGTAGAAGAGATATATCCTTGACAGTAAATAATTTCTTTACTAGAAATGTTTTTATTAGAACCTGTGTAAGTAAAACCACTGACAGAATACCTGCTTTGATCTGAATTTTTAAAAAATTATTCTCGGGGTAAGGTTACAAAGATAACCCCACAAATAAAATTTGTTCCCAGCATCATTCACTGACAAACTATTGCAGCAGGGTCACTGAATGGCAGAAATATATAATGTACTAGAGGAAAAATAACAAAATTAAATAAACACACATGACTCTATGCATGTATAATATTTATGGAACACAAACTTTGTCCAAGACAACATTCTGACTTCATTTATATTCATTCCCACGTATTACTTGCAGCAACCCCCTCGGCTGGATATTATAATTAAACATATCATTATAGGTGAGGCCACTAAGGCACAGAAAAGTAAAGAACAGCCCAAGGTCATAGTGACTTAACCCAGGCAACCAGGGTCAAGAGTATCCATTCTCGACACTAAGCCAGTGATGATCTTTATAATATTTGTAATGAGATGTAGAGTGCTCAGGAAAAAAAAAAAAAACATGACTCACTGCTTATCTCATGGCTAAGATCTTAAAACCACTAACTTGAGGATGTCTTATGTAGTATTTTCTTTATAAAAAGATAGTTGCTAAGGTTTTGTGTGATGAGAAACAAGTTGAGAGTATGTTATCAAGCCGATACTTAAACGCGCACGCGCACACACACACACACACACACACTCATCCTCGACATACACGCTTAGCCTGTCCCTTCAAGATGAAGAAGTTTTAACAGTCAGTGAAAAAGTTAACTACTATAAAAAGATAATTTTGATGTGATAGGATAACTGAAAGTATTGTAAGATTATTCCCTAAAAATTTCAAGTTTCTATCCTAAGAAAAATTGGACGAGAAAAACCCTTTAAATAAACAAGGCAGAAGATGAAAATGAGCCATGACCGCATCTCACCATACACGAAAATGTGAGATGTTTCACAGAGATGCATGTGAAAAGTAAATAATAAATCTTCTAGAAGGAAGCATTAGAATGCCTTCATGACTTCGACACAGGCAAAAATAACTTAAACAAGGCACAAAAAGCATTGACTATAAAAAATATAAATTAGATTTCATTAAATTACAAATATCTGCTCATCAAGTTTACCGTTGAGGAGTATGAAGGCATGCTTCTGGATTCAAGGAATTACTTGAAATTTGAATTGAAGAAAATATTTGCAATATACATAGCCAGCAAAAGAATCTTACCCACAATATAAAAAGAAACCTATAAATCGGTAAGAAAAACATGAACAGCCAATTTTAGAAATGAGTAATAGACATGCACAGGCACAAGAGAGGATATCCCAAATGGCCAATGCATGTACGCAAATGCTACACATTAAAAATGCAAGATACTCCTACACACTAACAGAAAGATTAAAATTAAAAAGACAAATACCAATTTATGTAGAGCAACTGACACTCTCATAGGTTGCCAGTTAGCATGCAAATTAGCATTTAGAAAACTATTTTGTAAAATCTACTAAAGACTAATATACATCTCCCCTATGATTCAGAAATTCCACTTGTAGGTGTGTGCGCGTGTGGGTGTGCGTGTGTGTGTGTGTGTGTGTTTCTGCAGGTATCCGATACTAATGTGGGGATATATCCACCAAAAGACAAGTACAAGAATGTTAATAGCAGGTTTATTCATAACAGCCATACTGAAAACCAGTCCGAGTCCATTAACACAGGAAAAAGAGAAACTAGAATATGGAATACTGCATAGCAGTATTTTAAATTTAAAAAACCAGTTATGTAAGGAACAATGGGTATGACTCACAGAAATTATTCCATTAAAAGCAGCCAGAAACAAAAGTGGATATAATTTATATTTCTTGTGTAGTTAGTGTAAGAACAGACAAAACTAATCAATGGTGATAGAAATCAGAATACCAACATGCTTGGGATACAAGCGTGGACTGGGAAGGGTTTTGAAGGAATGTTCTGGTGTGGTAAAATGTTCACAGAGCTATGTGTTGGTTTTATATGTTTATATGTATGTAAAAGTTGAATGCTTAAAATTAAGTGTATTTTATTACTGAATGCTAAAGCTCCATAAAAAGCCTGTAAAACATGTCGAAAACTGGAAGCTATTTTCACACCTATTTAAACATTTTTCAAATAAATCTCAGTAGGTCTTGAATCTATATAAGAATGCGATATGTTCCAATTAGAAAAAATAGGCAATATTCTGGAAAAATAAACTTTTATAGACAAATTATTTAAAAATCCTTGCATAGCCAGTGTAGGTTTTGAAAATATAATTTATGAAGCAGAGTCAATGGTGCATTTTCTCCATGCAAATTTAGGCACCGAGGCGAGGTTTACTTTTCAGCTACCACAGCTATTAAAACCAAGTACCGAAACTAAACCAGCAGAAAATAAAAAGGCAGGCACCACACTGGGAGAAAATATTTGCAAAACATATCTGAGAAAGAACCTGTATCCAAAATATACAAACTATCCTTAAGCTCGACAATAAGGAAACAACCTCATTAAAAAACGGGCAAAAGCCGTGAGCAAGTATTTCATCAAAGGAGATACGCAGATGGCAGATAAGCACACGGTAAGATGCTCCGCACTGTGTGTCATTAGGGAACTGGAAATTAAAACAATAAGATGCCGCCAGAAACGGAACAGAATAGTGAAAATCCAAAACGCTGACAACCATGGGCTGGCAAGGAAGCGGAGCCACAGGAACTCTCATTCATTGCTGGCAGAAAAAGAGTTTGGCACTTTCTTACAAAACTAAACATAAGGTTACTAGACAATCCAGCAGTTGTACTCTCCTTGGTATTTACTCGAATGAGTTAAAAACTTAAGTCCACACAAAAACCTGTACACGGATGTTCGCGGCAGCTTTATTCATAATGCCAAAACTTGGAAGCAACCAAGATGTTTTTCGTTAAGTGAATAGATGAATAAGCAAACTGTAGTCATCCAATGGAATGTTAATGTAACATATACGGTAAATACAATGGAATATTAGTCAGTGATAAAAAGAAATGAGCTGTCAAGCCACATAAAGACATGGAAGAACCTCACATGCATATTGTCAGGTGAAAGAAGCCGATATGAAAAGGCTGCCTACTTTATGATTCCAAATATATGACATTCTGGAAAAGGAAAAACTAGAGAGAGATTAAAAAGATCAGAGGCTTGGGACGGGAGAGAAAGAGGGATGAATAGGTGGAGCACAGGAAATTTTTAGGGCAGTGAAACTATCCTGTATGATACTGTGATGGTAGACACATGACAGACACACGCACTTCACTAAACCCATAGAATTGTTCAGTACATTCTGATGAACCAAACTGCTCTGAAAAACAGTCCGCTAATTAAGAAAAAATAAACAGATCTAAAGCTGCAAACTGCTCTATCATAAAGTATTAAGTCATATTTTCAAAAACAATGAAGCACATTTGATTAAAAACTAAAAGGCATTTCATATCATTAAAATAAATTAATGTTTATTTTATTTGTATTTCAGCATAAGGGGATACAAGGAACCCCTCTTTTTCCCCCACCCCACAAGGACACACGAAACACCCTGCAGGTTCAGACTGTTTTAGGGAGGCGAGGGAGGGGAGAAGCTGTCCTAAGAGGGAGGTGGAGTTTGAACAGACTACAAATTGACTTACAATCAGACTATTTTATGCCAGAAAAGAATTAGACACATTTAATTGGAACGTTTACGTTTGAGGAGGAAAGTTTAAGGTGGTTGTTGTTGTTGCTGTCTTTTGTTATACAGTTGAGATGGGGACTTATGAAATGTTTACATTTCTATGTATGTACATTTTTGCCCCTTCGATAGGAGTACACAGCATCATTAGCAACACATCGCAGACACTTCTCCTTTAAATAACCCACCAGGCCAAAAAAGCAGGTTTCTACTCCCATTCTGAAAGGACCTCTGCGGGCTCTCTGGACCCGGATGACCGGTTTTCCTCATGGGACACATATCTACTTTGCCTGGGAAGGAGCCTGACTCAGACGCAAACCCACTAACCTTGTTCAACACGAGATGGCTTGGTCTTTGGAAAACAAATGCCATTTTGGGTCCCATTTCTTCTTACTGTTATTACTGCCATCATCATCATGTTATCATTAGACTTCTTTTCTCTCTTTTCGCCCGGTTCTCTCAAAGCACCTACCACGCGCAATTATCTTTAATTAATGTAATTTCTCAAGTTCGTTTGTTCATTCATTCATTTAAAAAATGTTTGAGTAAAAACGACATGACCTGTGTTGGGCCAGAAAAATCGGAATGAGCATCCCCTCATCCAATAACAAACATCTCAGCAGGCTGAGTAAAACCTCCGGACCGACCACTCTCCCGAGACATGATGAGTGCCATTAACCTGCTTCCTGCTTCAAGTTCATAAAACGGACCTGTCCCCAAACAATTATCCTTTCTTTTTTCTATATTTCAAATATAACAACTCCACTCTTTTTAGGTTATTATTTGAAACTGTCCTTTAAAGTATCAGGTTTTCCATACAAGCTGCACGTCAGAGCGTCAGAGCAAACGCCGTCTGCAGCTGGAGACTGCAGTTGGTGCAATCTCAGCATTAAAGAATGCGCGGCTCTGTTCTCTGGGCAGAGACGCCTTTTCTAAACACTGGCCAGATGTTGCAAAAAAATTATACATGCATGCCATTGGTCACCAAGGACATCATGGGAGAAGGTGCTAAACTGTGCCTAAAAAGGAGGGATCTTGAGTCAACAGTAATATTAGCCTTAAAAAGAAACCAGTCCATTTCATCAACGACAAACAAAACTAACGCAAAAGCTTGGTTTCAAACGAGAGACAGAAAAGAATACTTAAATGGTGCCTTGGCTAGTACTTGCTGTCCTGAGAGGTGAGCCAGCCTTTGGTGAAGGCATCGGGAAGGAAGTGGGCTCGTGTTGGAACCTCTGCACCTCGTGGTCATCCCAGCTGCTTTCCAGCCGGGAGACCTAGGGTCAGTTTCTGCACCTCACTGGGTTCACTTTCATCATCTGTACCAGGGGTCCCCAACCCCAGGGGCACAGACCAGTATGGGTCCGTGGCCTGTTAGGAACTGGGCCTCACAGCAGGAGGTGAGCAGCAGGCGAGCCACAGAAGCTTCATCTGTGTTTGCAGCCGCTCCCTAGCACTAGCATCACCATCTCAGCTCCATCTCAGATCATCGGGCATTAGATTCTCACAGGAGCACAGGTTACCTGCTGCCAAAAAGGTTAGGGACCGCTGATCTGTACTGTACAATGAGGGGTTCGAATGATTTTTAGGAATACTCCAATTCTAAACATTCTGTGATTCAAAAAGGGATTACTGAATGAAACTGAAGGAAACTAAACCCAAATCAGAACAGTCTCCAACAGGAAAGGAATCTTCTGGGCACAGTCAGTGAGAAAGGGGAGGACAAGCTATCAAGCGCAGAAAGGCTCGATTATGATGCGAATTGTTAGCAGAATGGGAGGTAAGTGGCCTATGATTTATTCAGCTATTTGTAACATCCAAGAGACACCTAGAGAAAGACTGGATTAAGTCCAAAGCTTGGTGCTTATATTTTGTTTGCCAGTCACTCGTTCATATATCTGTAAATGGAAAGAGCTGATACCCTACATTTTATTAAAAACGTTAATGCTAGTTTGGGGACTCATTCTTTAAGTGTGCAAAATTCTATAAGCTTTTAAAATAAGATGCACATTAAAGACACTTGAAATCTAAGTGATCTCTTGACATTTGACTGAAAGTCAAAGCAGTGGACCACAGGACAAACAGAACACTTCACCCATGAAGGATGACTATTAGCTTTGTTTCATGGTCTGTAGATGAGTTATTAAACTCCTCTATAAAGTTCTATTACTCTTCTAATCCCATTAATAACTGTCCTCACTTTAAATGTCATACTATTTGCTGAATATGGCAGCAATGCGCTACAGTAATTGCTTCCCAACGTCAGATTTTTTTTCTTCTCTAAAACTAAGGATATAAAAGAGAAGGCGTTAGAGACACTATGCAGCACTGATAATACTATTTAAAGGAAAAAAGAAAGAGCCAGATGTTGGCTGTCTCTCTTTGTATAGGTATAACCTGCTTGATTCCACATTTCCATCTTTAGTTCCTGAATGTCAGCAGCCTAGACATAAGGGAATAAAAGTAAATGTATGTTTCGGCCCATTGTGAAAGCACTTACAGAGAAAACAATTTACATCTTAATAGCTTTCTTTCATTTCATTAACTCCTCCTCTGCTTCTCATCTGGGAGTCTGCAGGAATGTTTGCAAACATTGGCAAGATAAGAAAGAATCACAGACTCTCTCTAGAGCTGTTACGGGCCTCTGGGGGCCACAGCCAACCTCCCGCCAGCACTGGAATTGCTTCTCTGTTAGGTCTCCCTTCCAGACTTGTGTCACTCACAGTGCAGAGCACGCTCTCCGTCCAGAAGTGGAACTCTCCATGCGTGAGTGTTCTAACTGTTGGGAAGACTTTTCTTATTGTGAACAGGAGATAGATGCTCTGGAACTTTCGCTAGGACTCAATGTCCTGCCTTTTGGAGCAACTCACAGCATGCACCACCTCCCGTTTCACAGGACAGAAGCACACACGTCTGAAGGCAGCGCTGGGAGCTCTGATTCGTCAGCTGGCCAACATGCCAAACACCCCAGCCTCTTCTGCCTCTCCTCAGAAGGAACAGTTTCCATTTGCCTCACCATTGTGGGTGCTAAGCAGCCTCTAGTTTTATCTGCAATGTTTCTTTAATGTTCCACCCAGAAATAAACTCAACATTCTTCCTCACAGAGGAGACATCTGATATCCCACATCTGAGATCATGCAGTGTCCCCTCCTGAAAAGCAGTGTAGTGGAGAAGTTGAATTTGAGGCACATATGAATGTGTGGGGGAAAGAGGGACAAGAGAATCAAAGTAAATGAACAACAGCCTTGACAACAAGGCACGGGACGCACATTAACAAAAGAAACATCTTATTCATTTTAAACATTTCATACATTTTAAATTAGTAAAATGGAAATTTTAATATTTCTTTTACCTAGCTCATGTTTGATAAGAACTTCTCATGATCTTCTGACCCTACAGTTTCAAGGAGTTGCTTCTAAATTTGATTTACTATCTTGCAAAATACATACATACTAAAAAAAAAAAAAAAATTTTAAATTTGGTATTTATGGCTAAAATAGCTGGCTGTCTACAAAATATTCATGTTGTTTTTTCCAAACTGAGGAATCACTGTTGGGAAATGACTGCTCAGCCAGGCACTCCACTGCCCAAACTCCGCATCCTAACATGGCCATGAGACCAGTTCCCACCCAGGGGATGTGAGCAACAGGACGTGCGTCATTTCCAGCTGGATTCTTTCTAATTGCAGTAAAATATGCATGCCATAAAATTTACCATTTTAACCATTTCTAAGTATACAGTTCAGTGGCGTTAAATACCTTCATAATGTTGTGTAACCATCACCACTATTTCCAGACCAATTTCGTCATCCCACACAGAATCTCTGTATCCACTAAATAATAACTCCCCATTTCCCCTCCCTTCACCCCCTGGCAACCATTATTCTATTTTCTGTTTCTATGAATTTGTCTATTCTGGGCACCTCGTACAAGTGAAATCATACACCATTTGTCGTTTTATGTCTGGCTTCTTCCATTTAGCATAAGGTTTTCAGAATTCATCCATGTTGGAGCATGTATAAGAAGTTTATTTCTTTTTGTGGCTGAATAATAGTCCACAGTGCATATACCACATTCTGTTATCCATTCATCCACTGATGGACACATGGGTTGTTTCTACCTTTTGGCTCCTGTGACTCATGTTGTAGCACTAATGCTACAATGAATATCTGTGTGTAAGTATCTGTTTTGAGTCTGTTTTCAATTCTTTTGAGCATATACCTAGGAAGGGAATTGCTAGATCATATGATAATCCTATGTTTAACTTTCTGAGGAATCAACTGTTTTCCTCAGCCGCTGCACCATTTTACATTCTTACTAGCAATGCACGAAGATTCAAAGTTCTCCATATCCTCACCAACACCTGTTATTTTCCTTTTTTATAAAATGGCAATCATCCTAATGTGAGTAGTATCTCATTATGGTTTTGATGTGTGTTTCCCAAATGATTAATAATTTTGTGCTTTTCATGGGTTTATTGGAATATGAATGTATATACGTGTGTGTGTGTGTATAATTTTTTTTTTTTTAAAGAAATGTCTGTTCAAGACCTTTACCCATTTTTCTAAGAAGTTGCTTGGTTTTTTGTTGTTGAGTGGTAGCAGTTCTTTATATATTCTGAAAATTAATCCCTTACCAGATAGGTGATTTGCAAATATTTTCACCTCTAGCTGAGGATAAGGAGCGGGTGTGCCTTCCCCCCTACTTTACACTTCTGCCTGCTGGGTGCAGAGGGCTGTAACACCCAGGAGAATGACGGAGCCATGAAATGGAAGGAGGTGGGCACCACATGGGGCAAAGCTGCCCATGGATCAAGAATGCCACTACTCTCCTATTAGTCAACTGATAAATCTCTTTTGTGTTAATTCACTGAAATTTTGATTCTTCTTTTTCCACAAGCAAGCATTACACAACCTGGCACTGTCCTCTGTCCAAATGCTCAGTCGTTCTGATTATATGATCTAGGAGTCCATGATTTCCATCTCCCACATCTCATCTCCATTACTGCCGCTTAAACGTGGTCTTTCCCCGATTAGATTCTGTTTTCAACTATCACGAACTAACAGCATCCTCACTTTGTTAAGACAGACTCATCCATCCACAGATCTGAAATCCCTCCATTTCCCTTTTTGTAACTGAGATATTTTCCAACCTAAGCTCTAAGGCACCCTCATTTCTTCTTAAGAACAATGGCTCTGAGTGTAAACTGCCAGTTATAAGATGAATCGGTTCTGAGGATCTAATGCACAGCATGTGACTATAGCTAATAACACTGTATTATACACTTGAAAGTTGCTAAGTGAGTAGTACTTAAAGGTTCTTACCACGAAAAAGAAATAGTAATTATATGAGTGATAATTTTTGTAATATATAAGTACATTGAATCAACACATATACCACAAAGTTACATGATGTTACATCAATTATATCTCAATAAATGGCTTTTACATTTTTAAATGGTTGAAAAAAATCAAAAGAATATTTTGTGAAAACGTTTTGTGAAAATTATGAGGTTCAAATTTTAATGTCCAAAAAAACACAAAGTTCTATTGGCGCACACACACACACACACACACACACACACATGCGCGCGCGCGTGCACACACACACAGATGGAAAGAAAGAACCCCACAAACGAATATCTAACTATTTTTTTTCATGACTCTGAGATCATTATGAATTTTTCAGTATTCTGCACTGGAATCTCTTTGGGGTGATAAAGGTTAACTCATTTAAAATGACTAATACTACCTTAATGACTTATCTGGGGCTTCATTTTTCTTGCTCTAATGATCTGCTTACATGGTCACATGTGAGGACCACTTGACTATTTTTAGTACTTATTTTCAAATACATATGCTAATTTTATTAATTACGCATGACAAATTTACATATATTATCATTCAATCCTCAAGACAAACATAAAATGGGTATCCTTATCCTAGACAGATTAAGACCCAAAAGTACCTCATCAAAGAAGTCATAGACTCAGCATTCAAACTCCGCTATTTCAATTACCGGACCGCGTTACCTCCTTCCGCTCACATGCTAACTTCTCAAATCCTTCCCTGAATAATGAACTTACATCTGCTTTTCTGGAAGACAGCTTCAAAGGTCTCTCAGTAGCTCTCGCAGATATTTTTAGGAGGCACAGCTCATCGTGTGCTCTTTCCTGACACTGTGATAGATTCGCGTCTTCTGCTGTTATATGTCCCTCCTTCCTATTTTTAACATGTTTTTAATCCAATGTAGTCAAAGAGCTTGTTAAATGTCTTCCTCTTTTCTTATACTGAAAAACCCTTTCTGATAAGTGATCCAATGCCTTTGATATTTCGGAGTATTTCAGACATTAAGAAGCCTCACCGAGTGCTGGTGAAGAGATGCTGGAAAGGAGGGTAACGACACACAGGCCTCTCCATCTCGATGAAACATTAAAGAAAAGTGGACATGACTATCTATTGAACGTGTAGTTCTCTATATTTTAAAATTAAGGTCAGACAAAATGAGAGAAGCAAAAATAAGATTGCTGCTTCTAAGTCTGTAGCTCCACAAACTTGCTGTGCTACATCCCGGATGATGCTCTCAGTCTCTGCCAAGGATGTTCATTGTGCTCCAAAGTGACAGGACATGCCCCTCGGAGATTAGCCAGCGGGGCTTCGAAAGCGAGGGACTGGGCGAGAACTGATGAAAAATCAGGCAGCAGATGAAATTTTATTCATTTTGGTGGCCTTAAAAGAACTCAGCAGACAATGTCTTATGTGTGTCAGGTTCTCAGTAAATACACGTGGAGGGGAGAAAGATATGAAGCACGTCACCACCGAGCAGGCCAGCGGTCGGACAGCGCGTGGGGTTCAGGGCATTCTGTGGCTGAGGTTGCGAACGAGGTGCTGAGATTTGAAGCAAATGAAAATGAAACCTGAGTGACACCCTGAGGGACCGGTACCATTCATTCAGTCAGCGCGCAGTTACTGAGCAACTACCAAGAGCCGAGAATTGCGCAGGGGAGTCCATTGTGAATGGGGTCTTCACGGGGCTTTCATTCCAGCAGATGACATGGACATTAACCGATAAAATATGAATAAAATTCATATTTTAATTAAAACTGTGATAAGCACAACAGAGGAGAATAGGGGGATATCGAGAAAGGCTTCCTTGAGAAACAAGTCTGAGCTGAGCCCCTGGAGGAAGCACCAAGCCGAGAAGGACGGGATTGGTATGCGGGGAGGCGTGGGTTGGAACGGAGTATGGCGCGTGACAGAAACTGAAATGAGGTGGATATCGCTACAGCACAGACAGCGGAGGGAAAAGGAGCTTGACACGAAGCTGGTGAAATAGGGACTCTGTGCTACGTTAATGACTCGTCTTGCTCCTAAAAGCAGAGTAAAGCTAGTTCGGAGAGTGACATGGTAACACTGGCACCTTAAAATGGTCATTCTGGCTGCTGCTATATAAAAAATAGATCAGAGCATTCTCTTACCTCCTCCTCCAATATTCTCCCGTTCCCAAGGTCGATCCCCTCATAAATCATCTCTGAAATGCCTAGTAGACAGCAATGCAATTATAATATTTGAAATTTTAAATATCAGAGCAAAAGAATTCCTATAATAAAAAGACAACCCAATATGATTAGATATTTCATCAAAGATATACGCATAGCCAATAAACCCATGAAAAGATGCTCAACATCATTAGCCATTAGGAAAATGAAACATCAAAACCACATGAGGCATCACTTCACACCGTTAGAAGGTCATAATGAAAAAGACACAAATAACCCTTTCTCTGTTCTTGATAGTTAATAATGTCACCACGGTATATCATTTTGTCTCATTTTTTCCTAGGCTACAACACCCCTTTTTAATCTGCATATTTATTCATGAAGCGTTTTCTCCTATCCTATTTTAAAATATTTAACCTGTTCAGTTTTCTCAGGCCTCTTCTTTAAGAGCACCTTATGTTCGATCTCCTTTGCCAGCGATATCCATCACTGCTTCCACTCCTATTTTTAAATCACAGTTTTTGTCTTTGTTTAGTGTGACTTCCTGAAGCCTATCCACCACATCCCCGGTGATGTTTTCAGCTGTGTTTACTTGGTCTCTTGCAGTTTCCAGTGTGGCTTCCATGTCGGTGATCCATCCCGTCCAGTGTCACGACAGTAAAGTCCCATTCTTCCGTTTCTTTTTAAGCCCTCCTGGTTTCCTCATTTCCTTCTCTGTCTCATGTCTCGTTTCAGCTCCTGCATCCTGCATCCTGCATCCTGCATCCTGCATCGCTCCTGCATCATTCCTTTTTCTAGAATAAGCTTGTCTGCCTCTCTCGGAAAATGTGGATTCTTCTGTTTCTTTTGTAATGTTTGCCCTTTCTCTGTCTTTCACATAAGTTTCCTTCCTCCAGTTTTTATGGACAGGTTCCTTCCTGACTGCTACCCATCCTTGCTCAAGAAGTGTTGAGAGGGACAGGACCAAAATTGAGGCAAGAGTGCCTGAGAGCAGCCTGCAGCCTCCATGCACGTCCCTTCAACGTTTACGAGACCAGTGTGGCCATAGCTAAGCCAACTCAGCCATAGCTCTGTTGTAGTCCTTCCACGAGGTCACTGTCTTTAGCTTGTAGGCAAGATCAGTGATGATGACAGAAACGGTACATTAGCCTGGTCTACCCTGCAGCCCTCCACTTCGCATGGTCTCCCTATCACCCCTGCGATTCTGAAGAGTCATCTCTATAGGGACACATCACTGCCTGGCTGGCCTTGTCATTCTAATCAAAGACGTATCAGATGCCTTCTAGGACTGTGGCACTTACTTGAGGAAAATATATACCCTGCTCGAAGTCTACTAAGGCATGTACTGCTCATCTTCGTATAGAATTCATCATTTTTGGCAGGTATACTTCAAAGGTTTTGACATAGAGCTTTGCAGTTTTTTGTTGTGTTTGTGTATTTTCCTTGAATGGAGTTGTGCTTCTGTTTTATGTGGACTTGGGGATGTGGGCATAAAAGTTACTATAATCCCTATTATTTTAACCAGAAATGTTCGAAAGGGTATAAAAATAAAATCTTTAATTCATCTAGCAACTAGTTATTTACTAAAGATGATATCGAAATAGTAGTAATAATAATAGCTATTATTTGTTGTGAGTCCATTATTTGTCAAGTGTTTTTCATACCTTATCTCAAATTTTACCGACTGTGCAAAGAAGATTTAAGCTCTATTTTATTACTGAGAAAACCAACATCACGCCCTACTGTGAAGACAAAATAGAATGAAGGCATTTCAGATCTCTATATTTTTCATTTGATGGAAGAAAATTTCAAATAATATACTCCTTTGGAGAGCAGGACACAAATAACATAAGACAGGAGACTGGTTACAGTTTATAGGCAGACACGCCCTCAAGAAGCACAGGCTGACAGTCCAGGCCGGTGGTCACTTAATACTCCTGTCCCCTGAAGCCACTCTCCAAAACTCTGCCTTTGCAAGTCAATATTTTTATGGTTTTCTATTAGGACGCAAGTTTAAGTGTACTTGAATTTATCAATGGAAATTTATAGACACAGACATTCATATATAAAGAATTCATTTTATAGCCTACAGCATCTTTCATGAGGGGTTTCAAAAGTCTTTAAGAAACCATTCACCTGCAAAGAAAGAAAGAAACAAACCAACCAACCATTCACCTGCATAGTACCTAGATGACTCAAGTATGACAGCTAGTTTACAGAGAAAAGTTCACAAAGCATCTTTGAGAGAGATGAAAAAAAAAAGCCAAGTTGGCATCTACCTTATACTATTAAAAGTTTGGTAACATTATTTTAATGAATAATTCCACATCAAATTCAAGCAATGACCATTCTGTGTTCAGTTAAAGTTCAATTTTTTGAGAGCATCTTACCTTAAACTCATACATGTCCACTTTATTCATTTTAAATGAATTCTAAAAGTTAAAGCAAAGCTCTTGAATTAAGCTTACTCTTCACATAATGATTTACTTCAGATTCAAACGTTCATGTAGACATGGTTAAACACTCTTTGAAGCAAACAGGAGCAATTATGTAGTTAAAAATTCAGTTCAAATATGTGATAAAAATAAGTTTATTATATAAACATATAAAATGTTTCTTAGGTAATGATATTTTGAATTAGATTATTTGTGCCTTTTAACATTACAATTTATATGCTATGCTAAGTGAAAGAAACCAGACGTAAAGGCCACAGATTGTATGATTCTATTTATGTGAAGTGTCCAGAACAGGCAACTCTATAAAGACAGAAAGTAGATTAGTGGTCGCTGGGGCCTGGGGTAGGAGTGAATGGGAGTGAGTCCTAAGGGGTAGTTGGGTTGTGAGTTTTGTCTTAAATCATGACAATGTTCTGGAGTTAAGTAGTGGACATAGTCGCACAACCTTGTGACTACACTAAAAACCAATGAATTCTGAACTTTAAAATGATAATTTTGTGGCATGTGAATTATATCTCAATTTTTAAAATTATACCCTAAACAACTGAAACTTCACTAATTACAGAAAAGTATTTACTATACCAATCTTGAAAAACCTGAAAAAAAAGTCAGCCCTTACAATCAGTCCTCCCACACCATGGAACCTCTAGGCACGGAGGGCACAGCAAAGGCTGTTAAGTAGGACAGGGCATTCGGAAAGGTGGGTTGCAGACAACTGAGGTGAAATGCTTGAGACCATTAAGGAAATCAAGCCCTGGCATCGGGGCGTCACACTGGGGCCCCTGTGTCATGACAGGCTAACATGCTTATTGTGGTGACATTGCCCATGGTCACTCAATGCATTTAAAGATCGGCAAGACTTAACCCAGAAGTAAACAGAACTGTAGAAGATCCCAACTTCATTGGGGTTGACTGGAGTTGCCTCGATTTGTTAATGTAAAGCCTACACATCCCAGCCTAGAGCTGAGCGCCAGTCAACCTACAGACATGAGAGTCCAAAACACAGATTTTTGTTTTAATTCACTGAGTGATGGAATGGTTTGTAATCCAACAACTGTCGATAATACTTGAAAATAAACACCACCTACACCGAGTAAGTATAACTGAATAAATTCTCAATAACAGATGAAGCAAACGCATGCTGAAATCAAGGAACACCAAAGGTTTTGACAGAGATGTTAATGAGGGAGACTATACACAGTTACACAGGTAGTAAATAAATTTCTCATCAATAGTTAGCCGAAAAAAAATTCATAAAATATTCCCGGCATCTTAAATGCGAGATACTGTAAAAGTAAAACAACAATTGCGTTATTGGCATAACCTAAACTTCGCTCGCGCACTGAACCCTGTGCGGTATTTTATTTCTCCGATAGGTAACTGAAATAACGAATGTCTGAGAAGTTCCGGAGGGGAAAGCTGGAATCGACGAGGGGAGAAATTGGAGGGAAGCCGGATTCAGTTCAATATGAAACACCTTCTAACAAAGAGAATTTTTAAAAGGTGGAATGTTCTACCTTGTGCCACAAAGGGCCTTCCAACTCCAGACCCATTCGCACGGTCACCTCTCAAGGTGACGGCATACGAGAGATGCGAGCCCCGGGTGGGGGCGGAGACTGCCGCACGCCTTTCTAACCTGGGTTACCGTTAGCATCACCTGGGAAGCTCTCGGCCCCACTCTGCGTCTGATTCCCAAACCACAGGTCTAATCTTCACAAGTCAGCCGGGAGAGAGAGGCAGGCAGCAGATAAGTCCAGTCATTACCAACCTATTATCTAATCCTCAGTCAAAACTGAACTTCAGTCTAGCCCCAAGTTTCCAAAGGATTTTAATGCTTTCTATAGCTTTGACGAAAATGACCTTGAAGGGCACCAAGCAGTTCTGATTTTTCCCACTGCTCTTCCCGGTGCTTCGCCCACTGCGGCCACAGCGGCCTCCCCTCCGTTCCCTGGGCATGCCAGGCACGCTCCCACCTTGGCTTTGCACTTGCTGCTCTCTGCCCGCCTCCCCGCAGGTATCCGCACGGCATTCTTCTTCTCCCTCTGCAAGCTTTTCCTTAACCTTATCTTCACAGTGAGGTCTTCCTCGGCCTTCCTTCCCATCCAGACATTTCATATCACCTTTCTTCCTGTGACGTTTTTCCTCAGCGCTTATTATCATGTTAACATCTGACGGGGTCTAACATAACCTTCTTGTTCATTTATTTTGCTTGTTGTTTTTTTTTTTCCCTCCACCAGAACATAGGCTCCATGAGGTTTTGATCAGTTTTGTTCATTGTTATATTCCTTGCACCTAGAACAATGCCTGACAAGTATCTGTTGAGAGACTGAATGAATTATATCGGGGGTGAGAAGTTATCTGTTTTTATAAATAAATTTTTATTGAAATACAGTCATGCTCATCCACTCTTTTTGTGCCACAAAAGCAGAGCTGAGTGGTTGCAATGGAGACGCTGGCCCCATGGAGCCTAAAACATGTCAGGTCTGGCTCCTTACAGAATAGCTTGCTGACCTCGAGTGCACCAGCCGTAGCATTGGGTTAAGTTCTAATTCAAAATTTCTAGGTAACTGTAGTAGATTAAAAATGGCCACGAATTCACGGCAGCGTCTGTCATCAAGAGGTGGCCCCTTGAACTTGGCCAGATTAGTGATTTCCTTCAACCAACAGAATGTGATGGAAGTGACGTCACATTTCCAAACCCAGGCGGCAAGGGGCCTTCCGGCTAGCTTCCTCTCAGGCTCCTCTTGAATGCTGCCTCCCCGTTAAGAAGCCCAAGCGAACCTCTTTGATGGGAGGCCCCCCAGCCCCACGGAGGCTCCAGGCATACAAGTGAGCTCAGATAACACCACCAGAACCCAGTCTACAGTGCTGACCCACAAAAGAGTGAGCAAATAAGTGACTTATTTTAAGTCACTTAGCTTTGGGGTAATTTATTATCTGGCCAAGGCTAATCAGCACGGAAAGACTTAATTTTTAGATTAAACCTTTGGGGTAAATTTTCCATTTCTTCTTTGTGCATCTTCATACTGCTATGAAGACAACAGCCTCTTACTTAAGGTATTTATTTATATGTAATTTTCTGTTTGAATCGAATTATAGTTTAATAACTAAATTTTACAAATATGTTGACTTAAGGAAAATCGAGAATAGCTTTGAGAGTCTGAGTTACTGTACAATAGGAGCTGGCAAACCATGGCCATTGGGTTGGCACCTAATTTTGTAAATAAAGTTTTATTAGAATGAGGTCATGCCCGTTCATTTATGGGTTCTCTAAGGCCGCTGTCTTGCCATACTGACAGTATGGAGTAATAGTGACAACGGCCACGTGGTCTACGAACCTAAAATATTTCCTCTGTGGTCCTTGACAAGAAAAGTTTGTCAAACCCTCCTGTACAACATTATTTTGAATGTTATTCATAAAAGTGTAAAAAAAAAAAAATCTAAGATAGCTATCAAGTATACTTTCAAAGCCCAAACAATCTCATCGTGATTTTCTGGTCTCTTGAGTAAACACCACTTTAGGCAGTTTTAAATAAACCTAGTAAGAAATGAGTATTTTGATTTCTGACACACCATAAACCGATGGAGACAAATAATTTTTTTAAATGCTTCCTTGGATGGGGCTGCAGTTTTTTGGCTGCTGCGGTGTGCCATGTAAATCCATTATTCTGACAGCTCTGCTGGTAACACTGAAGCTGGAATTAATATCCATTATCGAAAGGTCACTGTGCAGGGACAAGCCGGCAGGCAGTTTTAAAATGTTAATAACGTTGATGTTTTTCAAATATAAACAAAAGGTCTTTCTTTATTTTATAATTCCTTCCCTAAATGGTTCCTTTAAAAATGAAAATATTTGAGCAAAAAGCCTGAATTATATAATGCAGTTGCATGCTGATATGTCAACGACTACTTATCGGTTTGTGTGCTTTGTGGCATGCCTACCAGGTGGCAGACACTGTACAGCCGTCCTTACGGTCCTTACATATACTACCTACCACACTTGAGTCTAAACATCATTATTCTATGCACCAATAAGAAAAAAATGCTGCCAATTACATTTTGTCACATGCTTCATCACTCAGAACTTCATCTTACACTCAACGCAAGGACTCTGAGACTTACTTTGACACAATTTTGCTCATATATTGCCTTTGTACACACACACACACACACAAAAGGAAAATATAAGTAAAATGAATTGGTTTAAGTTTTCTAAAAGGTTCTTTCCCTCTGAAGGCTGACTCTTCTCATTTTTCAACTCAATCCTCAGGGCTCCGTTGTTCCACACTCTGCTCCGCTGGAGCCTTGGTGAGGAGGGCACCGCAGAAGCGCCCTCTCCCGGCATCTCTCTGGGCTGACTGCCAGGTCACGCCCGTTCTGCAAGGTTCGACACGCATGTGCCAGCAGCAAGCACTACGCCAGGCCCGCCACATGGGGAGCAGTGGTCGATGGACTGATTTTAATCGAATGTGAGGGGGAAAATGTGTGCCTTAGAATTCACCCCTCTGCTGTTAGTGCATCACCTGAGGAGGAAACGCAGTTTGACACTGGCCTGATGCGGTGCCATCACAAGGCGCTGAAAGGCAGGAACAATCTTTGTCACTAGTCCATCTACGTTACGGCTCACTTATACTGGCGTGATTTTTAAAGTACCAATGTTAGAACTAACTCAGTATGTTTCAAATAGAAAATTTAATTCTGTATGAAATCTAACGCATATATAAACCACTGATTGAACCAGAATTGATCCAAAATAATGATTAACAAGAAGACTTCATTCAAACCAACCGCATACATTCAAGCCCCTACAGTGGCAGGTTGTCAGTGACTCCTCCTGCAGCCAGGCTCCACCAAATCTCAACAGGCTCTGGGTTTGCAAAACCCATCAGATCTTTACCCAACTTTGGAAAAAAATCAGCCCACATAATTAATAGCCAAGAAGTTTGGAGAGAAGCAGAGTATGGTGGCAGGTTAGACCTGGTGTTCATCTCTGGAGACTGGAATCAGACTGCTCTGCAGGCTACATGGACCACCCCGTCCCTCCCCTCCCCTCTAACCTCCACTAGCAGGGGCCAGAGGAGTTCCCAACCTCTGAGTACTCCTAGAAGCCCACTATCCTTCCTCACCCCACACCTGCAGCCTGACCACTGTCCAGAGCCTTATGGCCATCTGGACGCATCGTGCCCTTTGTCTCGAACTAACACTACTCACAAGCAGCTCAGGACTCCCAGGTCACTGACAATCTCCTACGGTCACAACAGCAAAAGGACTGACACATCTCCTTTCAGAGGCCACGGCCCATGCATTCCCAACCTCTGAACCCCTTCCACTGTGACATTTGGAGCTCACTGCCAGTCATCAACAGAATCCCTCAATGCCAACCTCTCATCTACATAGCTTTCACCTTCCTGCTCACCTGGAACCTGCCTCTTCTAAAGCCCTGTCTTCACAGCAGGCCCTTCAAGTGGTGGATACCTCTTTGAGCACTCTGCTTTTGTCACTGGGCCTTGGTGGTGTCGCCTTGTTCCATGGCGCTTCTAGACCAAAGGTCAGCACTTTCTTAAAAGGCCATGTAGTAAATATTTTAGGCTTTGTAGACCATCCAGTCTTTGTCTCAACTACTCAAAACTGCCATTATACAAGAAAAATCAGCCACAGACAACATGCAAATAAATGGACAAGTCTATGTTTCAATAAAAACTCACTGTAAAAGCAAGCAGCCAGGTGACAGGCTTTAGTTTAGTAAATCTCAGATCAACAGTCTATACCACCTGCTTCCTCTCTCCCAAATGCCATCATCCTCAGACCACTAAATCACTCCCCCTTATTTCCTGAGCTCGATGTTACCCTAACACTACTCTCGCCATAATTATTTCTGTGCTCGCCACTTCATAAAACCTAGAATGGAAGTAGGTATTATGAGAACTTAAGCTTATTCACTTGGGGGGGGAGGGGGCGGGGAGGGTGGACTATAAAAAAAAAATTATGAATGTAAAATTTCCCCTGTGTAAATGAGGCCCTTAAACTTGAGCTTCATGGTGAATCCATCTATGCATCTTCTGAATCTCCAGCTCAAACAGTCCATTGAACACAAAACTTCAGTAGCCAGCTCCGTCTCCTCACAGACTATCCCTTCCATGCCTGACTTCTCAATTCCCTAAATTCCCTAAACTTCTAGGATTTTGTCCTTCATCTGGCCTGAGCCATGTAATCCAATGCTTTACAGGCCACAGGTGCAACCTATATAATGTCAATTTCAGGCATCAGACTCCTCATCCACTCTCTCAACTGGCAAAAGAGCTACTAAGAAACTTACAGGCATTATTCCACAATATCCTGATTCTCAGCCCACGTTAGAGAGAAGAATGTTTTGAAGGGATTCATGGGTGCGTTTTTTGTGTAATAGAATAATCATCAATAAGATTTACAGAAAACTACAAAGTTTTTGCTCAAATTTTATGTCAGCAGTACCATTAGCTTGGATTAAAAATAACAGAGACAACTCTTTTTCATAATGAAAAGAAGTTAGAGCCCCAAATTTCTCTGGATAGGAATAAGACTGAGAAACTAACTCAGCTATAAATAATTGTACTTTTCAGTTCTAGACTTCTACTTGGTTCTTTTTTTTATAGATTCCGCTTTTATGATGAAATTCCCTACCCCTTCACATATTATGTCCATCTTTTCTTTCTGGCATTGGATATATTTATAATAGTTGTTCAGAAAGCCCAGTCTGTTAATTCCAACATTGGGGCAATCTTTAGCTTTGTTTAAACTGACATAATGGGTCACATTTTTCACTTTCTTTTTCACGTCTATTAAGTTTTGGTTGTATACTGGTCATCGTGGATAACATGTTGTAAAGAGTCGGGATTATATTGTTATCTTATAAATGGCACTGGCTTTTGTTCTGGTGGGCACTTAAATTCCTTGTGAATCTTTTGACCCTGAAGAACATAGTTTTATTCCTTGTTAGGGCAGGTCTATAGTGGCTTAATCCTTAGTCCTAGGACATGGTTTAAACTCTAAGGCAGATCTAGAGTAACACTCCACTAGCTAGGCTGGAAAGCCTACATTTCCTATCACTGCATGATTTCTGCTATTTCAGTTCAGTTCTCAGCCTTATGGCATATGCTCTATCCTCTGCTAGGCCTAACAGAATCTTTCTCTGTGCAAGTGCAGCCCAGCCCTTACCAAGGACCTGCGGGAAACCTGCATGTAGACTTCGGGAACCTAACCCTCTTTGCATCTCTTTTCTCATACTCTACCCCATGAATACTCACCAGTTTACACCCCTGAATACTGAACTCTACCCCCAGCTCAGCAACACCTCTGAGTTCTGCTTGGACGCTGCTCCCCTCCCCGAGGGGAAAAAAAATCCCAGAGTGACATGAGGTTCACCTCATGTGTTTCCCTTTTCACAAGATCATAGCCCTATCCTGCCTGTTTCCCAATGACTGAAAACAATTGCTTCACGATTTTGTTGAGTTTTACTGTTATTTATGGTGGGAGGGCATGTTCATATCAGTCACTGTCACGGAAGAAAGCCAATAGGCACCTTTTCAAGTGTACATAATAAATCATGAAAACTGACCATATATTAGGTGCAAGGAAACCTCAATAAATCCTAAAAAGTAGAAATAGAACTGCCAACATTTGATCATAGTGCAACAGAGCTAGAAATAACAAAATTAATAAAGCAAAATATATCCTCACTCCTAAACATTCTTGGCTCAATGAAAGAACATAAACCAAAATTGAAATATATGTAGAAAACAAAAATGATAGAAGCAAGACAGATCAGAATCCTGAGTAAGACATAGGTGAGGCAATACTTAAAAACTCAAAGCTTTAAATATTTTTAATAATTTAAAAGAGATAAATAAGGTAAGAACCTTTACTCAAAAACTTAGAAAAAGAATGATAAAACAAAACAAACGCACAAGTAATAAATTAAGAGATAAAAGCAGAAATTGATCTTTTAATAGTAGGACTAGTAAGTTAAATGCCAAACTGGTCTAAAATAATCACACACACACACACACACACACACACACACACACACAAATGAACAAACAACAAAAACAACCACTAAAACCATTATCTTAACTACCCACTAAAAACATAAAAATGCAAATATATAAGAAATAGTAATGGGAAGATAATTGCTGAAACCTAGGGAAATAAAATAATTATGAAAACCTTTGTCCAACTCTACAGCAAGATTTGAAAGTGTGTATGAAATGAAAACTTTCTAGGAAAATACGATTTATTAAAACTGACTCTATAAGAGATGACAAAATGTATCCTTGTAGAACTAGAGAAAGGTGTCAAGCAACGACCACCACCACTATACCTCCAAGAAACAGTACCAGCCAGAGGAAATTCTATCAAACTTTTAAGGAGTAGGTAATTTTAGTGAGTCTAGAACTGTTTCAGAAACACAGAAAAAGAAAAAACTTCCTTTTTATTTCAAAGAAGCAATTTAGTGTTAACACCAAAATCTAGCAAAGAAGGCATTCCATCAAAAACAACAAGAAACAAACTACAGACTAATCACACTGTGAACGGCAATGAAAAAGCCTGAGAAAAATATTAGCAAGAACTAAGTAATACACTAAGTAACGCAATTAAGAAATAATATGTCATGCTTAAGTGTGATTGCTAGCTCTATCACTAGGATAGTTTAACATTACATAATCTATTAAATATAATCTATTACATGGATCAAAGAGAAATCATTTGATTTTTTCCATAGATACTAAAAAAAGCATTTGATGAGTCATTATTTACTCTTGATTTCAAAAGATAAAATTAAAAATACATGAGTACTTTCTAAACCAAAAAAAGATTCTGAGGTAATATCAAGATCTTCTATCTCATCCTCTTTGAATCTTGCAATTCAACAAAAAAGGAAAAGGTGGAATTATAAAAATTGGGAAGAAAGACTATCACTATTTATAATAGCTATTATTATATAACTGGAAAACTAAGGAGAATGATTTGAAATACCACTACTATCAAAACTAATCAGAGAATTAACTTATGTACAAGTTAAACAGAAACCAAAACCTATCAAACACATACTAAAAAATAATTGGAAGACATATTGGCAGAAAATTCCTTATTTCTAATAGCAAGAAAAAAGAAAACACCTGGGAAGAGCTAACTTTAATAAGAAAAAAGGCATAAGGCATATATTGTTTAAGGCCCTGATAATGTCTTAAACAATATTCTCAATTTGGCCTCACCTTGGGATTCAATGTGATCTCAACCAAAACTCTAGAAGTTATTTTATGGATACTGACAAAATGACTCTGAAGTTTATATAGAAAAGCAAAAGGACCAGGATAGATAACAACTGAAAGAGATCAAAGTTGGAGGGCTGATGATGCCTGACTTCAAGATTTACAGTAATCAAGAGAGTGCGGTGTTGATGAAAGAAAAGGCAGATAGATGAACAGAACAAAATAGAAAGCCCAGAAATAGGCTCACATAAACATAGTCAAATGATCTCTGACAAAGGAACAGTGGCAACACAATGGAACAAAGGTGGTCTCTCAAAGAAACGGTGCAGGAACTGGACATCAATATGCAAAATAATAATAATAATCTAGTCACAGACCTTATAAACCTCACAAAATTTAACTTGAATGGATCACGGACCTAACTGTAAAATGAAAAACTATAAAACCCCTAGAATATATGAGAAAACCTAAATGACCTTGGATACGGTAATCTCTTTTAGATACAACGGAGTTTGTGAAAGAAATAATTGATTAGCTGGATTTCATTAAAATTCAAACTCTGCTCTACAAAAGACAGTACCAAGAGAATTAGAAGACAATCACAGACTGGGAGAAAATATTTGCAAAAGACACATCTGATAAAGGACTGTTATCCACGATACTTAAAAAAATAAGCTCAACTATAAGAAAGCAAACAACATAATTAAAAAATGAGCCAAAGACCTGAATAGACATCACCAGAGAAAATATACAGATGGCAAAAAAAGCATATGAAAAAATGTCCCACATCATATGTCACCAGGGAAACATCAATGAAAACAATGAGATACCACTACACACTTATCAGAACAGCCAAAATCCAGAACACTGACACCACCAAATGCTGGTGAGGATGTGGAGCAACAGGAACACTCGTTCTTTGCTGGTGGGAATGCAAAGTGATACAGCCACTTTGAAAGAAGACAATTTGGTTATTTCTTATAAAACTGAATGATTAGCATAAAATTAGCAATCATACTACTTGGTATTTACAAATAGGCATTCAAAATTCATGTCCATACAAAAACTTACACACAAATGTTTATAGCAGCTTGATTCATAACTGCCAAAGCTTAGAAGCAACCAAAATATCCTTTAGCAAGAGAATGGATAAACTGTGGTACATCCAGACAATGGAATATTATTCAGTGCTAAAAAGAAATGCCATAAAAAGACATGGAGGAACCTTAAATGCATATTACTAAGTGAAAGAAGCCAATCTGAGAAGGCTACATACTGTATGATTCCAACCGTTTGACATTCTGAAAAAGGCAAAACTATGGAAACAGTAAAAAGATCATGGGTTGCGGGGGTTGGGGGTTAACAGGCAGAGCACAGAGGATTTTTAGGGCAGTGAAAATACTCTGTATAATATTATAATGATGAATATATGTCATTAAACATTTTCCAAACCCCCAGAATGTACAACACCAAGAGCGAACCCTAAGGTAAACTATGGACTTTGGGTGATTACGATGTGGCAAAGTAGGTTCAGCGTTGATAACAAATGTACCATGCTGGTGGGGGACGCTCATGATGGGGAGGCTGTTTTAAATTGTAAGACTGCAGACAAGCGTAAGATGTAAAGTAAAGCCACCCTCAACCCAACAGATCTCATTTTACAAGATGCTTTTGACCACATATGTTTTTATTTCAATCAGCAGCAATAAATCTAAATACTACCTTATACTTCTACTTATCAGTCGATTACCTTTGAGCAGTGCCTACTGACTTTGTGCCATGAAAGAGAATGAATTAACGTAGGGAAACTATCACAATCTAACCACACTTCCCCTTTTTGCTAGTAACACTATTATTTGTAGATACTTAAACATCAATGTTAACAGATCAACTTTAAATAGTACTTCCTGATTTCCCACTACGTAAGATGTGAAAACTTACAAAAAGGCAAAACTCAACAGAATCAAAGACGAACTCTAAGAAGCACTTACCTTGTTCACAGAGTAGCTTCACATTCGCATCTTTGCAGGAGACCAGATTGCTGAGCAGTGCGATCACGCTCTGCGTGGTGTTGCCCAGGAAGTTCTCCTGACGCTCCTGCAACAGATTGCAAGTTTCATCACAACTTTACAGAAAAACGATTACATCGCAAAGACAAATGATCCAGTAGCCTGTAGCCCTTCATTCTCTGCACAAGGGCCCGTGATCATCTCTTCGCACTTGAAGGAAGCACACGCTTCTGCGTCGAGGCACTCCCCGTCAGTGAGTTAAGTGCCTTGGGTGGCAGCCTGCACCATTCAGAGCAACAGTGCTGCCGTACGCAGCCCCCTGACCATGGACTGAAAGACGATCACACAGGCCTCTGTGCTTTAAGCGGGTGACCAAAGAGTCAGAGTGACCAGAAATAAAGTACATGAAACTTAGGAGGCCACACACCTGACAGTCATTTTGAGATCACAAAAGAACACTACTTAAAGAAGTAGTCCTGCGATTTCAAGAGTAAAGTGGTACTGATATTGTCCTACATAAGCCTCTTATATATTGATGGTTATGACCTACTGCATTACTGCTTTGGTGTAATAAATTACACCTGAGACCTAAACGAGTGACTTTTGCTTTCCCCCAACACAACATTATAGAGCAGGGATTAACTCTGGTCCTAAAGAAAATGAAGAAAATAATTCTTCAGTCTTAATTTCTCATCTTAAAGACAAAAAAAAAAGTCTTTGTAATTTTGAAGGGATCCCCAAAATAACTTGCTTTAGTTTCCTTTTTCATTCCTCTGAACAACACAGATTATGACTGAAACTATGAAATTTCAAATAACATCAAAATAAAGAGCACGTCTAAGCTCTGGGACTAGAGTAAGGTAAGCCACACACATAGGGGACAAGAAGAAAGGTCAGTGAAATGCCAGCGCTCACGAGAAGTGAGTGCTGCAAGGTGTCTAGCCTGCCTCACTCTAACCCTGGCCCTGGCCCTTGACCACTGTTAATAACTAGTCCCACCCTAAAAAGGAACAATCAGTAGCCTCCACCCAGGACTCTTCCTGTTCATTCTGCTCCCCCAGCCTCTCGCGTACGCACGCACGCACACGCACACACAGAAAAGTACATAGTTTGCTCTATTTTTTAAAAAAATTATATCATATTTATTAGTTTACACAACAAATAATTAATAGCTATTATGTACCAGGCACTGTTCTAGGCACTTGAGGTATATTTGTGAACAAAATTAGGATCCCTGTCTTCACAGAAATAGGAAACAAACAGGCATAAGTAAGTAAGTATACGGTATAATGCCTTAGAAGGCAACAAATGCTATGCTAAAAAATGCTAAAAAATGCTAAAAAAAAAAAAAAAAAAAAGTGGGAAATTTGTGTCCATTTGTAATAACTCAGAGCCAAAAATGTACATCGATCATTAAAATGGAAAGCTAGTTCCTTGGAAAGACCAATAAAGTAGACGAAGCTTTGGTGAGTCTGATCAAGAAAGCAGGAGACAGTGAAAAAGGTGGTGTTAACAGGTCGAAGATGATTTGTGAAGATGTTCGAGAATGCTAATGCCCACCTGTAATTAGAGCTGACCATGACACCTGCTTTGGCCAATTAAACTCCTTTGGCCAGAAGCTTTAAAGGCCATTGTTGCCTTCAGTGTCCTGTTTTGCCCTCTGCCCTGGTGACCAGTAATGGCCAGATGGTAGAGGCTCCACTAACCCAAGTCTCAGAGTGAGGACAAGCAGCAGAGCAGCTGGGGTGTCCCCTCATGGACACACAGTTCCCAGAGTTCACAAAGACAGCACTGCCTCTGTCTCTGAAGCTGCTGTCAACAGACATGTGCCTCCCACTCATGGAGCCACTTGATTTTGTGTCTTACCCTCTGGCTTTGCTTGATGCAAGATGAGGGGTTTGCTTTCCAAATACAGATGCCTAAAAATTTCTAACTTTCTTTAGAAACACACACTTAAGAGTGGATATTAATGCTCGACTGTTTCACTGACATCAGCTCAAGATTAATGTGGAAGCGATGGTCTGCCACCAATTTCATCTAATTATTCTTACCGTTGGTTGGAAGAAAAGGGTGATTAATAAGCACCAACAAGACATGACATGTTACTCATGATAAAGTAACTAACGATACATAGGAAACCTATTCGTGTGAAGAAAAGAGAAGCTAATAAATCTTTTTTTGGTCCCATTCAGTAAAATAACACATACCACTCTTTGTTCAAAGACCAGTCTGTAAGCAAATATAGGTCAATCTTACTGGAGACATATCCATGGTTCCTTTGATACGCATAATTTTAATGATTAAATACACCTTGATGCTCTTGGCCAAACTTCAGTTTTTCCTTGTGCTCACAGTGTGAGTGCCACTTAGTTGACGGAGGCATTTATTTTAATACAAAAGCCAGCTTTTCGAATCTGTACCACCCCCTGAACACGAAGTCAGCATCGCAGCCCAGCCAACCAGGTTCTGAGACTCCTGACCTGAGGGTCCCAGAGCACCGCAGAATGAAGGCCTCGCCAGCCCCACTGCTCGTTCTGCAGAGGGGCGCACAGCTAAGGTACCCCCGGTTGTCAGAAGCCCCCACTACTCTGGTTGTCAGAAGCCTCTTGGGAGGACTCAGTACAAAATATTTCATACAGGAATAAAAAGGAGACCAACAATCTTGCAACCAGACAGAGAAATGGTTCCTTTTCAATAGCCTTAGATAGTCACCAGATTGGGGGTGAGATGGAAGTGGGGCGGAGGTGAAAAAGGAGAAACGATTAAAAAGTACAAATTGCTGGTTATAAAAATAGTCATGGGGATGTAAAGTGCAGCATAAGGAATACAGTCAATAATATTCTAATAACTGCATGGTGTCAGTGGGGACCAGACTTATCGGAGGGATCACTGCATAAGTTATATAAATGTCTAACATTATGCTGTCACCTGTAACTAAAAAATTTAAAAAGTTTTTAAAACATTTGTTTAGCTTCTTTGTTGTTGGTTTTCAAACCATCCATAGACTGTGAACTTTGTTCAAGATAAAGAAGTGCTTATAAGAATTATATTACTGAATTATATTTATGTACTCTTCCCCTTGTAGGTACACACACTTCTTCTGTGGTGTATGTTGGTGGGTGCGGGGCACAGCACAGTCCCTGCTCCTGTCCCGGAGGACGACGCGGTTCGCCAGGGGAACTGGGGCTGCTCCTGCAGTGGCCTAGATTGTAATTTCCCCCCAGAAAGACTGCTAAATGCATGCGAAGGGCAGTTGAGAAGGTGTAAATATGAATTTAGGACACTTCTATTAACTTCTATCACACTGAGTTATTCCATTCGTCTCAGCAATTTTAATCAGTTTGTTCTTGCTGTTCACAACCACACTAGCCTACAGGGGAAAACTGGCATCGGAAAACACCACATTTACTCCTTAAAGTCGGAGCAGATAATTATACGAAGGGAGAAAACATGAACATGAATATGTGGGACCAGAGTGCTTCTCGGGCACACGTGGAAAACCGGTGTGAAGGGCAAAGGAAACGACGGGTTTGGTCCAAAGACCATGGGCCAGAGTCGCGGGCGTCGGGGTGGGCGCATGCGATTCTGATGGAAGGCTGTGTCCTCATGAGATGTGCCTCTAGGACAGTCCCTCCCCCAAGGTACACCCGAGTCCCCGGGGGGAAAGGAAGTGTAACAGAAGGCTAGGTAAAATCCTGATTTTTTTTTTCTTTACTCCCCATGGCTCATAAATAAAGCAAGGAGTCCACGCCACAGGCACCCCAAACGTGCCAGGAAAGCAGTGTGAGGAGAGACGGAAACAAGTGACAATGACCTGCAGCAGGGCCTTTGGCACAGGCCGGGGCCCAGGCACCAGCAGCTTCTGTGCTGATCTTGGCAGGCAGGGGCGGAGCAGCCATGTGGGCTGAGATGGGGCAAGGCACTAGTGACAATTCATGGATGTGCTACTGTTATGTGCCATGGCGTGTACCCCAAGCACTTCACCTGTGTCATCTCATTTCGTCCTCACAAAAACACTGAAACGGCCACAGATCTCTCCTTTTTACAGATAAGGACACAGGTTAGCGAGGCAAGGATCGCCCGGCTCTTCAATGGTGAAGCTGGGATTCAGTCGGTGGCGTGGCCGAAGCCACGCCCCTAATCACCACGCAGCGCTGCCTGGCGGCCAGACTCCGAGCAGGAAAGAGGAGGGAGGGGTGTCAGAGCCAGCAGGCCAGTCCACACGCCCAGGTTAGACACCACCTCCCGAGGACTCATGGGGTTATTCGGGAGGCATATTTTGGGAGGCACCACTTGAGAGTGCAGGTGGAAAGAAGCAGAGAATTGTTTGGGGACTGCTGTTGTGATGTCGCCCTCCCTCCTTTCATGACACAACGTGCCCTGCCCTGTGCCACCACCACTGGGATCGCCCAGCTTCACAGGAGCCCTTACTACATGTAACTATGCTGTAAGACATACCACCCAGGAGGAAAGACGTAGGTATTAGACAACTACAGAAAGAAAGAAAAAAAAAATGAGCTTTTTATCCCAAAGAACGAAAATACATACTAGAGCCGCCGTGAATAGCCACATTATTCAAACTCGTGGAGTTAGCCCTGGCTGATGAGAGAGGAAGAAGCTAAGAAGGCATCACTGACACCCCACAAAGCCACGGAAGGCCCCCTCACTGCACTTTAAGAATATGGTGAAAATGTTTAACTCCTTCATCCATAACCCACTGATAAGCACCGCTGACCTAATTTGTGCGCCTAACGCCATAGTGTATGAACATTTAATAAACAGAGCCCCTGGGAGTTCTAATAAAACATAGCATTTGCCAGTCGAGATAATTAGAATTGAAGCAGCAAAATTCTAGTGTTTGGCAACAAAGATGAAACAACTTCATTAAAATACAGCTTCAGCAAATGAAAGGCAGGCGAGCACTGGACCCTGAAGAATCAGCCTTCTCCAAACTAATTGCTTCGGTGCTTAAAGAGGACAGCTCAGAAACACCAAGGGCACAGCAAGGAAATGCGGCCGAGAAACGATCCGCTTTCCCAGAGGCGTGTGGCTGCAAACAGCGTAATACTTTATTCTAATATGCGAAGACGTAAATGGCACTGAGAGACTGCAGATGGCCAGAGAACCAGGTCAGCAGGGGTCGGAACGGCCAAGGTGGGAAGTAGCTTTAACAATCAGAAGTGACAGGGAACCGTGGCCACGCTCTTCGGCCTTTGGAGCGAGTCAGAATTCAAGAGATGACAAAGTCAAAGACCCAATCCTAGGCAGGTTAGAAACCACAGAGAGAATGCAAAGCAGAAGCACGCGCATGAACCCTAAAACTCAGAAATAAACATGGGGCCCATCCTATTTCACACGTTTGGAATTCATGTTAAATAAATCAGTGTTGCTCTCAGGGTGCTCGTCCACTGGGCACGTGTTCGCGCACGGCACGGAGGTGCTGCTCCGGGATCTTCTGGGGTGTCCTCCCACAGAGCTAGATGCCTAGAGATCTGGAGCCCACAGAAATGGGTCTTTGGAGCATCCGAATGAAATAAATGTATTTGCGGGTACGAGGATTCTTTTTCACATTACTGACTTTTCACAGGGCTGTGCCACAGGCAGCTCAAACTCAATGGAATCGAAACTGAACTCATCATCCCCTTCCCCTCCCACTTCCTCCTTTTCTGTTCCGTTTCAAAAACGGCCCTACAATCTGCCCAGCCACCCAGCCACAAATCCTGGAATTACCTGGGAAGCTGCCTGTCTCTTATCTTCACAGCCAATCGGCCACAAAGTCCCCTTTGTTCTCCACCGAGCCCCTCTTGAATCTGTCCTCTGCCTAGGATCGGGCAGTTGTCATCTTTGGCCGGGGCTGCCGCTACCTTCTAACGGGGTCTCTCCTTCCAGCCTCACCTCCTCTAAGGCTAACTCAGCTCCTCATTTCTGCAGTGGCAACTCCTCTCCGTTCCCAGGGCTCAAATGTGGGGGCTGCGGGCCTGGGAAGTGCTTCAGGGTCTACGGCTGGCTTAAGGCGGAGGACCGCTGCTTCCCACAGCCCAGTCCGTGTCCAGAGCCCCCTTGGGCTTCAAAGGCCTGGAGGGAGGGCAGGTCATGAGAGCCAGGAGACGGCGAAAGCAAGGGCACTGTTGCCCTGATGCCTTCGGTCCCAGAGAAATGTTGCATCATGACTTTGGAAATAGTCTCGTGACTTATTGAGGTAAATACTGACCCCCGAGGGCGAGGAACAGAGAAGGAAACCAGCCGGACTGAACTGAAAGGGCGCAGATTAACATTAATTCACTCATTTGCCTTACAAATATATGCATGGGACTTCCTGGGAAGGCCGAAATGTGGGGGTCCAAAGCGGGGATGTTTGGGGTGTGAAGCTGGGGCTGGGGGAACTGCATCCGGGCATTTGTTCTGCCTGCTGTGAAGCACTGAAACAGCTCCTCTGCCCTGCGGTCAGGCCTCGGGGGGCTAGCAGGTGAGGGGGCGAAGGGCCGATGAAGAAGCATGCTCTTCTCTGATCCACGGCCAGAAACGCACGGCGCCCTCGCCCTAAGAGCCTGGAGGGACAGAACTGGGCCCCTGCTTTTCCTTGGGTCGTCATCATTTGCCAGCCTCCCTCCATCTTTCTGGTTAAACACCTGAGAGGAAAACATTTTGATTATTTTTAAATCTGACGGACGGATACGGCAGAGTCCCTCTGGCAGCAGCAAACACGAGTTCTTGTTAGTGACACATTCCGGCAGCTGGCACGGAGGGAGGATCTAAGTCAGCTGGTACCACATGCCAATCAGCGAGCTGAGCCCCGCTTTAGAATTCCGGTCCTCGTGCAACAGCAATGGCAGTGTGCTGTGGGTGCCCTCCTGGCAGGTGGCTCGCCTCACGTGGCGCTTCCAGTCCTGCTCTTGCACGTTATTTTGGCTTCCAGCAGGAAGCTTCCATCTCCTTGGCTCCTATAAGGGGACTACACCTAAAGGAAGCACAGTGGGCCAGGAGACCCTGACGACAGAGCCAAAGGAAAGCTGCCAGGACCGCTGTCCCTGGGGATGCAGTGGGCCCCTTTGATGTATATGTCTGCCTGCAGTGTTGCAAGACAGGCCAAGCTGCCCCACACATGCTACCTGAGCTAAATACTGGCCTGAAGTAGCGGGGACAAATGAGAAAACCTAAGTGTGCATCTGGACACACACCCCCTTCTGCCTCCTCCTCGAATCCCTGCCACTATCCAAAAGTAAGAACCACCACCACCGAATCACAAAAATAAAGGCAAACTGATATTCACTCTTACAAATTCAGGCCAGATGTCGTTTTCCTGAAGCTGGGGCCGTGGGGAAGGCTGCCTTTCGCGTTAGACAGCGTTGTCATCACGTCGCTGTGCCTGCCTCCACCACAGCACGCCCGCCCCGGGCCCTGTAACTGTCGGTTTGATCATTCTTCACCTGATGCCGGGCCCTTTGAGGGCAGAACTGGGATTTTAGCCATGTGCCCAGTACCAAAGTGCAGTGGCCCCTGGTAAATTAACAACAAAAAAAATCTTGCTCAAAGTTGCTTGGGTGAGTACAGCTGAGGAAGGGATATGCAGCTTGTGGGATTCTCCTTCAGGAAGTTAACTTGTCAATGACTAGAAACTGCCTTCCATTAAGCAACTGATATTTATTAGCATCTAAAATTTGCTACCTAATGGCATACAACAGAACCACAAAGGAAGAAAATGATATTCTTCAGAAAGTATTCCATGGATACATATTTGCTCTTGAATGATGTCTGCTATAAATAAGTTCAGACTCTTTTACTTTAAAAATACATAAAATCTCTCACATGTTAAATATTTGTCAAGGACTCAAGAAGTGCTTGAATTAGCATGGAAAATATATACTCCAAAAATTCTTAAAGATGACACGGTTTTAATGGGACTCTCTATCAAAGATAATTGCTCCCGAATATCTCATTCTAAAAAAGAAAATATTACATATGGTGAAAATGAATGCAGAGATCAATACATACGATTATCACAAGACTTTCAATTACAGTCTTTTTCTTTTTTTTTTTAACAGCTATCTTTTACTATGAGAGTTTGCAAAGTTTTTGCAGTGGGAGTTTACCAGGTATTGGCATTGTGGTTCCTGCCTCAGAGGTACTAGTGAACCTTGTATGAGAAAGATTTTAGTGGGAATTGGCTAGAAGTTTATTTTAACCTAGGGTTTTGAAGCACATAAAGGAATTAGTATAATAAGCAGAAAGAAAACTGGGCTGAGAAAAGATAAAAAACCTTCTTGCCCTGCCCCAAGCCAGCTGGCAAAGCTGGAGCAAAGCGAGAATCATCCACTACTAGACTTTGGAAGAATCTTAGAGACCTGTGTAGTTCAATTCTTCAAAGGAACCGAAGCCCCAAGAAAGGAATATAAGGAGTAGAGCTTGACTTCAACTCAGACGTGCATCTTCCTTTCCCACGACACCTCCTTTTACCCTTGCAATTCTAAAAATCACATCAGGGTATGTACAGTCAAGTAGGCAACTTTAAAATTGATAATTTTTTGCACATGGGAGTAATGCTATAAGTAAATCCTGCTCCTTGGAACTTAGTAGATTGAGCCGACCTAGCGCCTTCTCTGAGGTCAGCTCTTATCTCTGAACAGCAAGTGGCAACTGGGCAAGTCCCTCAACATAACGCCTCCTGACCCCCAGGCCCCAAAGCAAATACTTTCTGGATCTGACGAGATTTTTCAACCAGTTTTTGTGGCAGAGGGCTGTCTCTAAAGAGGTGATAAGAGAGTCTGGCCATCTCACAGAGTTGAAATTTTAAACAGGGAGCATCTTTTTCCAATAAATTATTCTGAGGAGGTTACAAATCAGACATCGGGGGACCTGCAAACGCATATATGGGATATTTTAAAAGTCAGCAGCATGAGGCAGCTCAGATCTTTGTCAGTCGCCCTGGAATTTGCTACTCTTGGTATTTTACACACAATCACACTTCCGGTCTCAGTCTCCATGACTAAAGGCAATCAGCTTTCCTTTTCTTAGACTCAGCCTAGAACCTAGATAATATTTATATGATCACTTTGGGACATTTAATATGCTCCTTTTAGGTCATACAGTGTTAGAAACTATCACGTCTTGGAGAATAAATTGATTGTGATGGGATAAAATAACCTGAGAAATTTTTCATCTCCTAGATAATATATTTTGTGTCCTTAATTACATTTTTTAAGTCAGCTGGAACTAGAAGATACCTTAGACATAAGCGAAAGCTGGGCAGAGTTGGCAGGAGTCATGGGGGAGGATCGAGGGTTCTTGTGTTAGAAAAGGTTTGGGAGAAAGGATCGGTAAAGCCCACAGACCCCGGGCATAAGCAGGGCACGTACTGGGCAAACGAGAACGAGGAGGCTTCAGAAGAGTCAGGAGACCAACCGACTTGACCAAGGGAGAACGTGACCATATATTGGCCGGTCCCCATTTTAAGTCTAGAAGGGAATTACTGATAAATTCTTAGGCCAAGCCGGGTTGGGCATCTCTTAAGGGCTTTTAAACATCAGCTAAAACTTAACCCTTCTCTTCAGTATCTATTCTGGGGATCTTGCCTCATCGGACCACTGTTCGCATCCACTGTTTCTGCATCAAAGCAACAGTCCTACCAACCCACGAGAAGTCCCCTGATCTCAGGAATGAGGAAATGGAGAAGAGGGGAAAGGGAAGGCTAAGCTGTTTCCATATTTTCAACTACTGTGTTCCGATAAACGGGCTTCAGCTTTAAGAACTTAAATGTCAAGACGGCTCCGTTAGATTTTCCTCGTGCAAATTCAAGAGAAAACCAGAAATCAGAATGAGCGCTAACAAGGAAGGGAAGGAGGTAGAATGAAAGGAAGAAAGACCAGGGAGAGAGAGAGGATGGGAAGGGAGGGAGCAGGGACAGATGGATTACCGCACACACACACACCCCACCCAAGGAAAAGTAAGCTCAGTAGGGCTGAGCTCAGGGTACAACCCCTAGTCTGCAGGAGCTAGATCGACAGGTCTCTCTATCACTAGGCAGCTGTTCACCTCCATCTGAACTAAAAATCAGTTAACAGACCTCGCGTTTGTACAGCCACTGGGCGCCTCCAAACGCTGACAGCGTTTCACAGGGAGGTGCGTAGCGACAGGAAATCTTGTCCTCACACATTAGCACTGCCTCACGTCAGCCCCCAACTGACCCGCGCCATTTTCAACAGGGGGCAGAAAACCAAGCGATTCTCTTTAGCTCCAAGCACTTCGAGCCGTTTCTGGATTTAAGCAGCATGGCCTCCCCTCTGCGAGCTTGCAGAGCCGTGGTGACACAATCCTTTCTGCAGGTAAGTTTTTAAAAATTTCATTAAAAATAGGTGACGCTGGTTACTAAAATGGGTCCAAATGTACAATTCTGTAAACCATGATCTGTATATTGCATTGTGCTCACCACCTAAGGTCAAATCTCCCGCTTTACCACGTATATTTGACCCCCTTATCTCTCTGATAAGCACCATACTGTTGTCTGTGTCTATGAGTTTTTGTCTTGTGTGTTGCTTTTAGTTTGATATCCTACGGGAGTGAAATCATACGGTTCTTGACGTTTTCCATCTGACTTCTCTCAGCATGATATTCTCAAGATCCATCCATGACATTACAAATGGCAGTATTTCATTCTTTTCATGGCTGAGTAGTATTGCGTTGTATATATGCACCACTTCTTTATCCAATCATCCATCGAGGGACACTTCGATTGCTTCCATGCATGTGACTTTTGATGAGAGCTGCAGATG
>NW_006437746.1:1324286-1380350 GCF_000325575.1 Pteropus alecto
CCAGAATGTTCCCTAATCAGCCAAAGACCACTACAAAGTTGTGATACACTGTGAGAAAAAAAAAAAATCCTCAGAATCCTGCCTCTCTCCAGCCTTCTAAAGGAACCCTACATACCAGACTCAAGCTGAGCTACCACGAAGTCCAACTTCATCACACAAACACTGGCAGAAAGGGAGGAAAAGTTTATGAACAACTGTCCTTGCGAAGCAGGATTTTACAATATAAAAAACAGAGAACTTGGGCAGAATGAATAGATTTAAGCTCCCACATTAAAAAAAAAAAAAAAATCCGATGAGGCTTTAATGTGAAATTGTATAAATTTTAAACATACACAAACATAATGAAAATCTTTACAAAGTAATATGTGAACAATCTGTTGAGTATTCATCATTTTGAGTAGTCTGCCCAGCTGGTATCCCTTTGTATTATAGAAAGAGTTCACTATTTTGAGAATACTTTCTACACAGAACTGAATGTCATTCCTTCAACAATCTGCACTGAATACCAGCTGTGCTGGCCCACCGCAGAGCCAATGAAGTAACCCACACCTGCACCAGGATACCTGCCCTTGGGGAGCTTCCTGTCCAGAGGGTAGGCAAGGCAGACCCTCAGAAGAGGCTGGGGGGAGCGGGGTGTGCAGAGTGCCGAGAGGGGCAAGCAGTACTCTTGGTAATCAGTTCTGATTACTCGGAACACTTGGCTAAGACTTTTGGAATTCACACTAAATCATGGTTAAGAAGTGCCTCAGATAATTATTTCTTTTGGATTCATTGGAGTTAAACACAAACTAGAAATATGCTGTCGTTATAAATCACAAATATCGGTTATATCATTTCTGCACAGAGTGGGCAAGTGTGAGGCCATGTCATCCTCATGGCCTGCTCTTCCCCTTATCTCTAACCAGCCTTCATGCCCTGACCTCAGCCCCTCGCTTTCTGCATTCACTCGGTCCTGTGGGCATCTGGGCTTGGACTTCAGACGGAACCTAAATTAGCTGGACAGGCCAGCACTCTCTCCCTAGCTACATCCAACAGAGCGGGCAATACTCTACGGGGCCGGGGGTTCCAGTATGTGGATTTTTAACTATCCCCCCTATAAAACTCTATGAAGTATAAAAGGCTAATACTATTACTGATTCTGTTTCTATGTACAAACATGAGTTAGCTGTGGATATGCTCAAAGGCAAAGAAATAACTAGAGGAATTCTTTAAAATCCCCAGGGCCTCTGACTTCAGAGGACAGTCATCAGTAAGCCTTAGTTTTGTTTTCAACTCTAGAATCAAATTTCTTCTGTATGAAAGCTCTTAGATAATGATATTCATGGCTTTCAAGAGATGGGGTTAGAAAGAAAATATATGAGACTCTGAATGTGAGACACGGATATCAAATAGAAAAAATGAAAGAACAGCATATTATTAGCTATTTTTGTTTTTTAATGGAACTCACAGGCTTCTCTGTGCTCCCCACAAATGCCTCAGAGTTGCGGTGTGACAGGAAGCCTAAATGAGGTCTCAGAAAAGATAATGGAGCTTTAATGATGGAAATAGTAAGAAAATTAAGTCTCATCATGTTCCATTAAGAATACTCTTAGCTCCCATTTTTACTAAATTATTTTATTATGATTTTGCCTCTGTCTATTGAAATAACCTTTTATGGCAATTTGATTTGCAAGCATAAATAAGTCTCATTTATTTTCCACTGCGAAACCCTATGAGATCAATAAGAAGAGATGGATCATCTAAAATTTTACCCATTCTGCAATCAGGAAGTAACCATTCAGAGAGATGAATACTTTGTTTTATATTTATATTTGTGAGGAAAGCATTAAACTATAATTAGAGTCTCATCCAACATTAACATATCACCAGCCAGAAAGACAGTCTTCAACCAGGCAGTTCCTTCTATACCAGCCTCACTCCCCACTAACTTCTCTCAACAACTCAACTCAACTCAACTCACCTCTGACCAGCCACAATAAGTTAATAAATTCATGAAACCATTTTAACTAGGGCTTATAAGAAGGCTGCTGAAAGGGAGTCACAATCGTCACTATTTCATGGGCTAGTGAGACCTACACTACTGGTCCCCTCATCTCTTCAGGCCTCGGCCCTGATGCTCCTCCTCCTCCACCCATTCTCTGATGGACCTTTACCATGTCTGGACCGCTCTGTTATTACTGGCCAGAACTGCTGGACTGTTTGCTTCCAGCAGGACACTCCTGCAGAGCCATCTAGATATAGAGCCTAGAGCACGGCGTGGGGGATTGTAAACAATCACGCAACCTGGCAAGGGGCACGCAAACATGGGACGCAGCAGAAGACAGGAGAGGCTGTTCATTCAGTCTCCGCAGAGAAGAGGAGCACCTATTAGCATATGCAGGTGGGGTTTTAAATATTCTTTCCAAAGTGTATTCATTTCAAAAAATGTCACAATGAAAAAGCTATGAAGCTTAACTGGAATCACATTTCACTAATTAAACAGGTCTCTGGGCCAAATCCTGAGCAAGGCTGATGAGCATTGAAGGACTTATGAGGGAAAAAATCAGAAAAAACAACACCTATGAGAGAAGAAGAGGTTGGAAGAATGTTATACAAAGGCCAGACATAAATCCATACCTATTTTCCATTATAACTTTGTATTAAGGTCCAAAGAGAAAGAACAAAAAATATTATAAAGGATACTTATAAAATGTTTAACTAGAGGTCATAAAATTTAGTTTGTAATAATTAGTATGTATGCAGCCAATAACACAGCAACAACTATCATAAACCAGGAGAAGTGAGGGAAAATATATGTAAACACACTAATAGGGTACTATATTCACCTCCCTCAATCTAAGGCAAATAAGGAAAAAATTATTAAGGATATACATGACAACATGCTCAACAAGATATATCTTATAGATACATGTCAAACTCTGAACTCTATAGAGAAGACAAAACGATTTTCAAGTGTACAGAGAATTCATTGCCACAGTATATGCAAAGGAAACCAATAAATTTCCCCCAAAACAAGTTTATTTAGTGCACTAACACTAGAAGTTTAGAACCAAACAAGCTTTTCTTAAATACTATTTTAAAACTTTTGAGGGGGGGAAAAAAGACCAAAAATGCAAAATTTTATGAAAATAAGGACAATGAAAACATAACACATTAGAATCTATGAGATACTGCAAAGCAGTTGTGGAGGGAAATACATAGCATTAGATACCTACAAGAAAAATGTGAAAATACTCAATTTTTAAAAGCTAGGGAAAAAATGAAGTTATCAAAAGAAACCCAAAGGATGGAATTCAAAAAGATAAAAGCAGAATTTAATGAATTAGGAGACTTCTGCCTCTAGTAGGGTAGAACGGGTCAGAGGCCAAAACTACATCATGAGAACTAGAAAACTCCAAATTACAAAATCATATTTGTAGATATATCAGAGAGCTACAGAAGCACCAAGAAGTAGGTGAACTAAAATTCAAGAAACTGGAGAACTTTTCCAAGGTAAACTGATGCTTGCCATTATCTCCCCCTGGGGATGATGGCTGAAAATTAGGCTTGGTACTTAAAGAGGGCCTCCACTGAGGGCATGAGAAACCAGCAATGGTTTTAAAGGTTGCATGGCGCTGCAGTAACAAAGAGAAAACTTGAGTGGCCTCAATACAAAAGCAGTATCCTTAAAAAAAAAAAAAAGGAAAAGAAAAAAAATTTGCTAGGTTCTGTAATTACACAAGGCTGATGACCTGAACAGAGTCTGTGAAAGACTGAGTTAAATTTCCCAGGCAGTGGTACTTAAGAAAGAATGACCAGCCAGGAAAAGGAATCCATTACAAGCATTCTGATCATTCCTCCCTTAAGAGGTTTACCAGATTTTTAAAGTACATAAGGCATTTGATCTGAGAACTAGGCTTGCTAGGTTCTGTAATTATACAAGGCTGATGAACTAAACAGAGTCTGTGAAAGACTGAGTTAAATTTCCCAGGCAGTGGTACTTAAGAAAGAATGACCAGCCAGGAAAAGGAATCCATTACAAGCATTCTGATCATTCCTCCCTTAAGAGGTTTACCAGATTTTTAAAGTACATAAGGCATTTGATCTGAGAACTAGGCTGGGACATTCTGGAGAGTAGAACTGCATCCCCCAGTCTTGCAGGGCTGGGAACAGAGACCCACGAGGTGAGGTCTTAATCCTAAATCCAGAAAAGCCATGCCAAAAGAACAGGATTGTACCAGAATTAGAATCAAACCTTAATAACACAGCCCTGATCCAGCTTACTTTCTAATTGGATTAAGTCGATCAACCCTTCATCGTAAATGCCTAAGAAAAAATGGAAGGTGGGGAGGTCTCTCTCTAATGGAAGATATAGTATATCAACTGTAATCTCTAAACTTTCTACATAAAACATCTAGTATTCAATAAAAATTTTCTTGCACAGAGGCAAGAAAATTTGACCAATATTAAGAAGAAGAAAGAGCTACTAGAGTTATCAAAGAAGAATTTTTAAATAACTATAAGTAACAGAATAAAGAAAATAGTGGGAAAATGGATGAACTAATGGAGAAAATCACCAGAAAATAGGAATCCATTTTTTAAAAAAATCAAATGGACATTCTAGAACTGAAAAAATATATATATTAACAATACTATGGATGGGCTTGAAAAGTAATTTATAACTATACACTTGATTTCTATTCTAGAAGACAGGTTAATAGAAAATAAAAACTAAGAATAAGGGGAAAAAAGGCTAATCTCAGTCTATTAAGATCTGGCTTCCAGATAATAACTGTGATCATAGGACCACACTGAAAAATACTGAACTATTAGCTCACTGTTTTATTTTTTATCCCTATCAAATGCAAAATTACATTTACCATTTTATTGATGCGCTGCAAGTTTAGAACCTCGATATTCCATCCTGTTTTATTGTACTTTTGCACTTTATTTCCACATATAGTTTAGACTCTATAAGATATGCAATAATTGCTATTGTATATATTTTTATGTTGTCCATGTAAAAATGTCCATTTGATTTTTAAAAAATAGATTCATTCACGTTCTTTCTAACCAAACTAGAGAGGCCAATTGAATACACAGTGAGTCTTCGGTAAAAATAATTCGAGAGGACAATGCCTTCGAAATGGGATATTATTCCTAGGATAAAGGCAATTCTAAATATATCTTAAAAGAGTCTGAAAATAAATCTCAATAAAGGTAAAATCTACAAATAACTTTATTGCTAACCAGAAAAAAAAATCCAAAAGTCTTAAGAAAAATCAACAAAATGTCAAACTCAATGCAAATTTTATAATTTTGGTAGTCAAATTGAATATGGCTGGACAGAAAAATATAAAATGTGACTCATAACAAAAAGAAAATCAGTTAAAAATCAAGATGCAGAAATGCCAAATAATAATGGAACAGACAAAAATGCTATTATATTATAAATATGCTCAAGAAGGTAAAGGAAAATGGATATATTAAGAGAAATGTTGTAAAAACAAGTGATTGCAACATTTAGAAATGAAAAATGTATTTGAAATAAAAATTCCACTAGATGAGATTACCAGTACATTAGACATGACAGACAAGAAGAGCAGGGAACCTCAAGATCTAGCAACAGCACACACCCAAAATTAAGTACAGAAAGGGGAGAAAAAAACTGAAAAACAAAATGAACAGAGCCTCAGTGTCCCATGGGATAATATCAAGTGGTCTAACATATGTGTAATTGGAGGCTAAAACAGGATAAGAGGAGACGAAACACTTCCTGAATAGTTCAAAAAATTACTAATTTGAGAAAAATTATAAACCCACAGATCTAAAAAGCTCAATAAACTATAGATAAACACAAACAACACGCCAAGACAAATCATAATCAGATTGCTGACAACCAAAGAGGAAGAGAAAATTGTAAAAGCAGTCGGGGCGGGGGAGAGGGACAGGAAAGACATTGCATAGAAAGGAACATAAAAATGAGAGCAGACTTGTCATCGGTAACTGTGCAAATCGAAGGACACTAGACAGCATCTTTGAAGTATTAAAAGAAAAAGTAACAGTCAAACTAAAAATTATACTCAGTGAAAATATCCTTCAAAGATGAAGGTGAAATAAGTTTTTAGCAAAAAAAAAAAAAAAAAAAGCTGAGCGAATTCTTCACTAGTATACTTGCACTAAAGGAAATGTTACGAGAAGTTTTTTGGGAGGGAGGGAGGACTTTATACAAAGAAACAAAGATCCGAGATAGTTAATATGTGAATATTTTTTAAAAGTTATTTTTCTCAAATATAATTTTCTTTAAAAGTATGAGATAAAGTAAAAACAATAATGTATCAATGAATTCATAACATATAGAAAATGTGTATGTGCAAATATTTGGCCACAAGAATGAAGATAATAGTTGTAAACGGGAAGCCCTCACTTTGCACAGTAACGTGGAACTGTTAAAATGACCATGGAAGCTGAAACCACGCAAAATGATCTTAATGGAAAAACTGCCATTTTTCCATGACCTTTAAAATTTATTGTCAAAACATTAAAAACTCTTATTATAAATGTATAAGGGAATCGTTAAAAACCCTAAGATTTAGTACACTGTCATTTGAAATACTAGAAACATTGAGAATTAAAGTACTTTCTTTCATTAGACACGAATAGAGAGCGGACTGAACAGTACTTTCTCTCATCCCATAACCTACAGTACAAAGTGAGCATCTTTTCATGCCTTGGGCAATTGTCATACTCCTTTCTAATACTTTATCCTTTGTGCTTTCGATGTTGTGAAATATCTGAGTTCCTTTAATGTGATTTTTCACTGACGTCACTTCTTCTGGGATATCTTCATTCTTTTTCATTTTTTTTTAATTTTACTTATTGGGATGGCATGGGTTACTGAAATTATATAGGTTTCAAGTGTACAATTCTATAACACTTCATTTGTATATTGCATTGTGTGTTTAACACCCAAAGTCTAATCTCCTTCTGTCACCATATATTTGACCCCCTTTACCTTCTACCTCCTCTGACCCCCTTTTCTCTCTGAAAACCATCATACTATTGTCTGTGCCTGTGAGTTTTTGTTTGATTGTCTTGTGTGTTCGTTTGTTGCTTTCAGTTTTACATATCACTTACGAGTTCTTGATTTTATGATGCAGGGAAAACTGGAAAACCACATGCAAATAAATGAAACTAGATTTGTCGCCATATACAAAAATAAACTCAGAATGGATCAAAGACTAATATAAGACCTGAAACAATAAAATTGGTCTTAGAGGATTTTATGAATTTGACCTCAAAGGTAAAGGAAGTAAAAGTGAAAATAAATAGGAGTACGTCAAACTAAAAAGCTTCTGCACAGCAAAAGAAATCAACAAAACAAAAAGGCAACTAACTGAACAGAGAAGATATTTGCAAACACCACCTCCAATAAGGGGTGAATATCCAAAATGCATAAAGAACTCAACACAACGCAGTATCAAAAAGCAAGCAATCCAATTAAAAAACTGGCAGAGGAACTGAACCACTACCAAGAAGACATACAAATGGCCAACAGATACACGAAAAGATGCTTAACTTCCCTGGCTTTTAGGGAAATGCAAATCAAAACCACAATGAGATACCGCCTCACATCGGTTAGAATGGCTGTTATCAACAAGACAAGTAATAAAGTGTTAGGCTGTGGGAAGAAAAACCCTCATCCACTGCTGGTTTTATCAACAAGACAAGTAATAAAGTGTTAGAGAGGCTGTGGGAAGAAAAACCCTCATCCACTGCTGGTGGGAATGTAAGCTGGTGCAGCCACTATGGATACCTTCATTCTTTCCATCACGACCACTTTCCTAATTAGCATCAGTAAGTCCACCTTTGCTAAGTTTCTCTGGCTGCATATCAAGAGTTTCCAGAAGAGTAGCAATGTCAGTTCCTACATCAGCTATTTATCGTCTAACTCTACTTACGATTGAATCAAATTTCATTTCCAGAATTACCACATTTTATTTCTTTGCTGGACTTTTCCTTGACCAATCTCTTTTTCAATTATCATTTTTGTAAAATGCCATGTGGGTGTCTCACTAGAAGATGAGGAGGAAACACAACTACATAATTTGCTGCCAGAGCCTAAAATGAGGCACGGTGGCAAGTCATCCCTTTGAAAGAAGGGATATCCATCTGCTATTTACTTAGTGATTTTATGACTGAAGAGCTAGCAGTAAAGTTTGTACTGTGCAATTACTCAGTTAATATACCATGGTAAGTGGAATCTGAACCATGTTACTAAGGAACTGGAGTTACTTAACTAAAACTCTGGTAATTGAAATGCATGCATATCAGAACCATGAAAAGAAATGACTGTTTATAGTTCATGTCTATATCAACAGAAACTATATAGAGGCACATAGAAATAAACCCAGACATAAATACACTCAACATTAATTATCTCTAGGCATAAGGTTATTGCTAATTTCTAGTTTCTTTGGGCTTTTCTGTATATTTTAGTTTTTATACAGGGAGGATCTAAATGCAATGCTTGTGTAGAAAGAAAAACAGCAACCGTTATATTTAAAAGACAAGAAGTTTTTGCCCAGTGATGATTCAGGGTGTATATAACTTAACACCCATACAAACCACCAGGAAATCAGACCATAGTCTCCTTCATGATTTTCCTTAGGTAAATACTGATCAATTGTCATAGCGACTATTCCATGTAAGTGCCAGCAGGTATCTTCCAGGTCACCCTCCCCCGACCCATGAATGGACTATCACAGTTTCTGCCTTTTCCCAAATTCATTAACTCCTAAAGTTGTCATGGGTTCTATAAATATATTTTAACATTCAATGAAAAAAGTTATTGCTCATTTCTCTAAAACTTCTACATTATAAGAATTATCTAGCATAAATTACTTCTCAAAAATATAGTCGCAGGGGGGCTGTCTGAGGAAATATCAGAGGAAGAATGTGGACACGCACCTGACAATGGCTACGCAGATGTGTATGGAGTTTGCACAGGACCAGAGTGCAGAACAACACAGTCCATGAAATAAAATACTTTCACCAGCCTTAGCTTGGCCTAGGAATTTATCAGCTCTATCCAAGTATCAGGGAAAATGTTTGCCCTCGAATGGTTCCTTAACTTGGAATTTAGAAGAAATAATGTATCAAATAATATTACTATTACATTGATTACTTACTCAGTTGCTTTCTGATGATCACGAAATAGTCCCATGCTATTTTTTTGTGAGTGCATTTTTGTTTAGCAACTAGTTTCACTAACTTCATTAATGAAAAACTGCACAAAAAAGTAAAATACGTTCAGTGACATTTAGTAATAGTGTACCGTAAATCTGCACTGTAAAATGTGTATGTTGCTACAAGACGCTAAAGTCTAAATTTATCTTCACTTTCCAACTGAATCCACGCCATAAATATGTGCCATAATACATGCCTAATTACATGACTCAGTGACTTTTTTTTGTTTCGGGAGTTTGTTGTTTTTTTAAGGATCAGCCTTTACCACTGACAATTACTGGGATGTTAACATCTTATCCATTAGAAAACAATATGGTCCTCAAAATACATAAATTCCAAACCCTCATCATAAGAAAATCTGTTACAAATATTGATATATGGAACTTTCTATGAAAATACTCAATGGAAAAAAAAATACTTCCTGAAAGATACCATTCATATCTAGTCCATAAACGACTTTGTGGCTAGGCTGCCTAAAAAGCATTCTGTCAACAATAAGGTGCAGAATTTTATTTACAAATCTGTTTTGGAAGACACAATACATAATATCAAGTTATAAGGACAAAGAGTTAACCCAATGATATTCTTTCTATGCCCCTGTTCGTCCTTAATTTTCAATGACCAGCGTGCTATAATGGATGTCGCCATCCCTATCAGAAGTGAGTTCATTACAGTCAAAGGGTCATCCAAGCCAGGGAGCACGGTCAATAACCAGTAAGAACTCTTATAAGAAACAACAGGTGTGTATGGTTGAACTTCTTCCTAGTTTTCCCAAATCGCCTGGGTACTACAGAGAAAAGCTGTGCAGAAATAAAACCTCTGAATGTCCCCGTGGAGAGGCCAGGGACGCTGGTGCCTCTCTTGACCCCAGCAGTGGTGGCAGCAGCTATGGAGGACAGGGTAACACTGGAATCTCAGCATTTTCCTCTCCCCAACAGAAATCAGCCGAGGGACTGGGAGGGACTTCAAAGCCTCATCGATTTGAGGAAAATCATTATTACTTGTTAGATAACCAAATCTGACAGAGGATACAAGTGAAAATTAGAAAAAGAATGTAGATATGACACATTATCCTCGTTTCTATGTTTATAACAATTGTTGAGCATCTTCTCGGTCACCAGCATTGCTGGTCGTGTCCACACTACAATCTCACATATCCAGTGCAGACTTGTGTCAAGGAGTTGTGTCATTGCGGCGTGAAAAAGTAATGCCTCATAACCCATTAGGAGTCTACAAGATTCCTTATAATAAAGCCAGTGTTGACGGAACACGAAGGGAGAAGGTTCTGCTCTTCACTTTTCTATAAGTAGGGTTTTAGTAAAAACGTATAAAAGCATTAAACCATTTGAAGGAGAATAATGAAGATGAAATAAAAAACAAAAATTTAAAATGTGGTACTTTCACTATTATCTATGATAAAATTCATTCATTCGACAAAAAATATTTATGAGTATTTATTAAATGCTACATTGAGATAAGCATGCCAGTAGTTAACGAAACAGGTATTATTAGTTCACGCCCTCTCAGAGTTTACTAAGTGTCCAATGACTGCTTAAAAACAATAAAATAGAATTATGTTTGTAAAAAGGGGAAAGATATTTGTGATAAAGGCAAGTTAGAAAATATCAATACTTCCTTATACATACAAGCATATACATGAGTGGAAAGCAATATACCCAAAGGATAACATTATGATGCCTGGGTAGCTAGAAAACGGTGCTTTTTCGTTTTATATTTTAACATTTAAATTTTTCTATAATATTTTATAACCAGAGAAATACATACATACATATATGTATATTTGAAAAGCAAACGCCACAACAGATATTTGTTTGTTCGGTAAGTATTTACTCAGCACTGCTGATGCAGCGCTGACTGCCCCAGGTGCTGGAATGACAGGGCCGGATGCTCTCGTGGAGCTTACTTAAATCTTAGTATCAATACGAAGTTCACGAATGAGCATGAAAAACATCAAAAAGGGTGAAGGGCCACATCAAGAAGTAAATTAGGTGATCTAACAGTGACTAAGTATTTTATTTGGGGGGGCTGGGGAGGCCTCTCAGAGGAGGTAAGAGTTAGACTGAAAACTGAAGGACAAGAGGGACCGGCCACGCCACCGTGAGGGGAGAGCATCCTAGGCAAACGGAACCGTGTGAGGACCCAACGTGGAAATTCGCCTGATGAGCTGGAGAAACACCACTGTGGCTGAGGAACGTGAGAAGGGTCCGGTGGTGAGAGACGTAAGGAGCAGATGCTACGCGGCTTTGCGGGTCCAGGTGAAGAGGTCTGATTTTATTCTCAGTGGGATGGTAAGTCCTGGCAGGTTTTCAACTGGAAAGGGATAGATCGCTTTCATTTTAAGGTCAAATCTGGCTGCTATATGGAGCACAGACAGCAGGAAAGAGCGAAGTAGAAGCAGGGAGGCGGGTCAGGAGACACTGCAGCAGTCCGGGCGACATGCGGTGGAGGCCTGGACACGGTGGTGGTGACGGAGGGGGAAAGGAGGAGACGGACTGCAGTATGTTTAGGAGGAGGATGATCCCAGGGTACGCGACATGTGCAGAGAAAGGTGGACTCTACAGAGATGGAGAAAACCATGGAAGAAACAGTGTGAGGACACGTGAGGAAGGGCAGTCGACACAGAATCAGGAGACCTATTTGGCCGCGTGCCGTCTGAGGTATAGTAAGTGCTCACTTAACACTGTTAAGAGTCTCTACGACTAAGCAAAATGGCGTATGACAAAACCAGTTTTGCCACAGGCTGGCTGATATACACGAGAGTTAAGCTCCTACAGCATCTCATCGATGGGATAGTGAAACGAATGAAACGAGAGCCTGCGATACTTCCGAGACACCTACGTGGAGAGTTCGATGGGCAGCTGAACACGAGACTCTGGGCTCCAACGGAAAGATCAAGGCTCAGCATAAAGCTGTGGCAGTCTGCAACATGCACGGTTTTGTCAGATTACAGATGATGCTCTGATGAGAACCATGAAAGGATTCAACTAAAAATATAATGAAGGGACTCTTGACAGATAGGTAGGCCAGCTGAAGAGGCAGGAAGGTGTGGTGAGGCCATGACTACCCGAGGCCCGAAGTGACGGGAAGGAATGGTGTTGCCAGCGCCTAGGAAGCCGCTGTTCATGTTCGCACTGCAACCTCAGATATCCAATGAGGACCTGACGCCCAGTGGCTGTGGACCAGGGAAGAGAGGACCCTCAACGGGAACTGTGGTGGCAAAGGAATGCAGTCATAGTCGCACTGTCATCGGGCAGGGCAGGAATGAGAATACGGACCTCTTACTCCTCCTGTCTGCACCTGCTACTGGCAGAATCCAACTAGAAGCCAGAAGACTAAGGGACCAGGTGGCCTCGTGGGCCACTAAGCAGGGTTAAGTTTATTAACTTCCCTTTCTAGGATTAATGGAGAATTGCTAATATCATAACATTTGAAGCAGTGAGCATAGATATACTTACAGGAAAGCATGTAGGTAAAAAAGACAAGGGGTCCCAAGACACACAGCTCTGGGGCCCCCTGAGGCACCCTTAGAGGTCAAGTAAGCTGAGGAGCCTACAAAGCAGGCTGAGAAGCAGTCGCTAGGGAGGTGGCAGGAAACCTGCAGAGTGGTGCAGCAGAAGCCAAGGCAGGAGGCTGTCACAAGAAGTGAGGGCGGGATTTGCCTATGTGAAAGCCACTGGTGACATTCGTGAGCACAATCTCAGTATAAAAGGGAAGCCAAAACTTGTGGAGCCGAGGAAACACCACACGGCAAAAAGAGAAGACGGCACCAAAGACATCTCTTTCAACAAATTTAGCTACGTGAGCAATAGAGAAATTAAATAATAGCCGGCAGAGGAATGTGGGGTTCAGAGCCAGCCTAGCGTTTCCTAACAAGGTCTAACGGGAGAGCCAGAGACAACCTCACCCAGGCAAGAGCGGGTGGGCCCCGGGCACAGGCCGATGACTGGTTTGCCTTTGACGAAAGCAGGGATATCCTAAGTCGTTCCAATGGGGGAAGGGGAGAGGGAAGGGGCCAAGACAAGAAAAAGGAAGGAAGACGAGGAGTGCAGGTACGCTCGCCTGCAGGCTGGCAGACGCGCGCAGGGTGGCTTAAGGCAGCTGGGCTCTGTGGGAACACACAAGGAGCCACGGATTCCCAGGTCAAATAGATCAATGAATTTAAAGAGAAACCACCCAGTACAGTTGTTCTCCAGCTTTTAATTTATCGAGTGCTGGTGAAGAACAGGAGGACAGCTGGGCTTAATTAAAGCTGTGGCCCGGATGATAAGGACAGGGAAGGGAAGAAAGGAATTTGGTGTTTTCAACAGCACGAGATGGACACATCATGGAGCTGAGCAAGGGAAGTGAAGACAAAGGAGTCGGCAGAGAGGGAGTGTGGCCGGGTCAGTGGGCCAGACCGCTACGAAGGCAGTTCACTTATGACGGGTGATAAGGTCAGAACCGTGTCCACAGACTGGGCACATGGCGTGTGTAAAAGGGACAAAACAGAACAATAAAACAGTCGCGGTACTAAACAGCCATCCACATGAAAACCGAAGTCACCAAGAATGATGACAGCAGTAGTCACAGAAAGGACGTAAATAAGACAGGTTCCAGCGCAAGCTTTCCCGACGCGGGCATCTTCTGAAATTTTGGGCCAGGCGATTCTTTGTGATGGCTGTCCCATACATCGTGTGCTATTTAGTAGCACCCCTAAACTCCACCCTCTCAACAGAGGCAGCATCCCACCCGAGTCTGTCACAGCTCCCCTGGGTTGGTGGCCGAGCTTGAGAACAGGCCATCCCTACAGACTCCTCACTCCAGAGTCAAGGGTCAAGTCCACTGAGAGGCCCTGTTCTCATACAGCGTGGAGGTGACCGAGAAGGAAAGTCCCGCCCAGAGTGGATATGCAGACACTCTGCTGTCCTCCCACTCTGTACTCTAGGATGGAAAAGTCCTAGAGTAAGTCCCCATGTGCCATCCACAGGCAACCCAGAAGCTAATTCTCACTTGTCTTCCTGCAGCTGGGCCTTCTGGAAGGATTCTTGGGGAAAGTAAACAGGGTTCAAGGAACGTCTTTTCTATGTGTGGACCAAGGGAGCTACACCGGTGCCTTTTCTTCTTTAGGCTCAAAATCTGAAGGGCTTTGCTCTGGCCAGGACATGGCAAACTTAACCTGTCTTTTATATCTTAAGCAAAATTTGGCTTTATGGACTTAATTCCCTTTTCCCTGCCCCTCCGGCCCCCGTCCCCAGCATATCCCACGTTGAATTTTTCAGGCAGACAGTCTAGTCTCCCACCCAGTAAAGCTCCTGGTGACCCAAACAATGAATTCAGCACGTAGGATCACTCTGTGTTGTTCTCTGGGCCATGGAAGGTGAGGTTAGGCCACCTGTTAAAATCCAGGAGGGAGGGCAGGTGTCTGGGTGTATCCTAAGGAGACAGCACCACCCACATTCAATCACTCCTGATTACCATCCCGCAACAACTGGTTTACCACTGACAACTTAAAATGGGGCCGAATAAAGATATGCTCCTCGAAACTTAGAGATTTTGGGGGGTAGGGGGCACCTCTGCAAAGCAGAAGAACTCCAAAGTCTACAATTCATAATGATACCAAAAAAGAGGGAAACGAAAGTCCCAAGCACAGCAGGTGTGCTGAATCTTTTTGACATTTTCCAAAATAAAAAAGTGAATAACTTTCTTTTAAAAATAAAACAAAACTCATTTCTAAGCATACCTTTCATTACCAGCAGCCCCTGACTTCCCAAAAGACTCATGCTAATAAGCTTTTAAGAGTTCCCAGGCCCCTTGGAGCCGAGTGGACCCACTAAACATTACAAGTTGTTGGATGAGAGAAGTTGTGGTCCCAGCTGACCAGTCCCTCGCTCCGGACCTCGTCCCGCCTGCTACCCACCCCTGCCTCCTACCTCAGCAGCTTCGGAGCACTGCGCACCTTCTAAACTAAACCTTCTAAAATATTAATTGCTGCAAAGTAGCCAGACTGGAGCTATGGCAAACTATAAAACATTTTATCGTGAAATAAAATAAAAATCCAGTTCTTCAGCAGATACAGAGCATCTCAGGAGACCAGACAGAGAGACATGTGAGCAATCTCCCAGAGCACGCGAGTTATGGATTTCAAAGGAAAACCTGTCGTGGAGAGCAAAATGAATCATTTTTGCAACGAAACCTAGAAATTGCCACAGTTGTATGGTGCAGTAGGAATTATTCACTTGTGAATCATGCTGGGGCAGCATCAGAATAAAAAAAGAATATTATTTCTGCTTTGACCAATTTAGATCAAGAATCATCATGTGAATATTACTCTAAGAAAACTTCAAATATACATGGATATTTTTATCACCCACAAAATACACAAACACAGAAAGACCCAAGGAAATTTCATACTTAATATCAGTTGCTGCTTTGTATTATTCCTCAAGATTGCTTACATAGTAGGCTTATTATACAATATAGTAAGTGGTATTCTGTTAGGATTCCATTACTGCTGCAACAAATTAGTGCAAAGTTAGTCGATTAACACAAAGCTATTACAGTTCCAGAGGTCAGAAGTCCAAGATGGGTCGCACTGAACTAAAAATCAAGATGTCAGCAGGGCTGCATTTCCTTTCCAGAGGCTGTTTTCTTTCCTTTTCCAGCTTCTCATTCCTTGGCCTGTGACCCCCCTTCCAGGTTCAAAGCTAGCAATGACCAGGTGAGTCTCGCTCACATCTCATCTGCTCTAAGGACTCTTTCTGCCTCCTTTAAAGGGCCCCTGTGATTTCACTGGGTCCACCTGGACAATCCAGGATACTCTCATCTTAAGGTCAGCTGGTTAACAACTCTAATTCCATCTCCAGCCTTAAATCCTCCTCGCCGAGCAACCTAACATATTCACAGGTTTCGGGAATTACATGGACATCTTGGTAGGCGGAGGCAATATTCTGCCTACCATAGATACAAACTCTAAAAGCCATTCTTAACCATACCATAGGAGAGAATCTATGTGAAAGTATAAAAAGGCTGGTCAGAAAAGGCATTTTCAGAATGGAAAGGTTAGTGAATAACTTAAGAATTATCTACTTAACACTGCTTTACTCACGTGTTCTGAATGTGTTTCCCACACAGATGGTTTCCAGGTAGATCTTTCTAAATGAAATCTAGTTATGTCAAATCTTGGCTTAATTTTCTTCCAAGGGTCATCAGAGGACATGAGGTAGAGTCCTTGACATGGACATTAAGACCTTCACAGTGCACCTTACACCTCCCACCACACCCCCTCACGTACTACTCACTCATACAGGCATTTACTGAACACCTACTATGTGCCAGCCAGCGATCTAAGTGAGGGACACACTGGTGACCAAATATAACAGTTCCTGCTGTACGAAGTCAATAATCTAGTGGTAGACCTTTTAATCCACTAATGACACAAAACAAGTGTAAAACTCAAACTGTAACAAGGAAGCGCCTATGACAAAGGCTTCTTTCTCACCTGGTCCAGAGAGCCAAATGATTCTCAGGAAGAGACAGCTGAGAATCTGAGAGAGAAGAGGCATCATTGGTAGTTAACCTTGACAGGAGAGCAGAAAGAGTTACCTAAACAGAGGAAGGACAGGCACACACACCCTTTGGGGAAGGGAACAGAGCACACTCACATTTCTGTTCTGCTGGTGAACAACACTGTCCATCATGTAAACTTCAACCCTTGCTAGTTATTCTTTCTGGTCATTGCTGCTCAACATAAGTGTCCCCTTTTCCCGAAGAGGCTCTAGTCAACCCACATCACACAGTCCGCCCCCTGTGTATCTCGGTTATAACTTACGCTATTCTGTATAACTGTTGAGTTATATCTGCCTCCCCAGTAAACAGTGAGCTCACTGGGGCCGAGACCTGTGTTTCATTCTTCTAACTGCAGTATCAGACCCAGCAAAGGTCTACCACTAGATTACTGCCCGATGGACTTAGCAGGTTGTTATAACTTTACATATGTATAAATGTACATAAATTATGTGTGATATCAAGAGTAACCACCAACAAACCTACACAAAGAGATACACTCGAAAACACTACCCACAAATCAAAGTGGAATTCTAAAAATAATGTTCAGGTAATTTACAGAAAGGCAGAAAAAAGATAACAGAGAAACAATAGAAAAAATAAAACGGTAAATTTAATACTTCACTTCAATAATTATATTAAATATAAAAGTTCTAATACAACACAGAAGACAGATTGGAGGAGTGAATTAATATAAAAAATGACCCAACAACATGCTGTCTATAAGAAACTCATTAAAAATATAATGATAAAGGTGGGTTGAACATTAAAAAGATGGAAAAAGATACACCATGAAAACATTAATCAAAATAAAGCAGGTATAGCTATATTGATACCAGGAAAAAACAGACTTCAGAGGAAAGAAAATTAAAAGGAACATAGAGAAACATTAAATATGATAAAATGACATAATGATTCAAATAACCAAAAAGACATCTCAGTCCTAAAGATGTATGAACCAGCACCAGAGCTGCAAAACACTGAAGCACAAACTGGGAGACAAAAAGGAGAAACAGCCAAATCCACAATTAACTGAAGACTTCAACACCCTTCTCTCAACTGACAGAATAACTAGAAAGAAAATCAGCAAGAACTCAGCACCACCATCAACCAACAGGATCCAATCAACATTTACGCAACATTGCAATGATTAACAGCAGCATACACATTCTTTTCAAGCATCCATAGAATATAAACCAAGACAAACCATATCCTTGGCCATAAAAAAAAAAAAAAATCTAAAAAATGTAGATAAATTGAACTACACCAATAGTATATCAACGTTGACTTCCTGGTTTTGATACTGCAGTACAGTCATATAAAATATAACCATTGGGAGAAACAGAGTGGAATACACAGGACCCCTCTGTATCACCTTTCCAATTTCTTATAAAACCATAAACATTTCAAAATAGAAAGAACAGTAATAGACTTGATATAAAAACTAAAGACCAATTTCATTTACAAGTATTTCCGTAAAAACCTTTAAAAATGTTTGCATATTGAATTCAGCACTACATTAAAAATAATAATGCATTATACTTAACTATTCAATAGATACGTAATGAGTGGCTACTTAATATCTAAGGCTACTTTGTGCTAGATGGGAGGCGAGGCTGGAGAGAGGCGTGGCCCCTTCGTTCTCACAGGACTATTTAAAGATGAGGTAAAGAAGGTCTCTCTGAAATCTGAAGGATGGTGTGCACTGAACCATTCAGAGACGGAAGAACATTCTGGGGAGAGGGAATAATACTAGCAAAGGTCCTGAGATAGGAGACAAGTAGGCCTATGCATAGCTCAGTCAGGAAGCTGAGAAGTCAGTGTGGGCGAAAGCATCACCAGGAAGGGAAAGGGAGGTAGGACGCAGGGCAGGAGAGGTAGCCACAGTCACATCACGTAGCGTTTTACAGGAGTTCAATTTTATGATGTATGTAGTAAGGAGTTACTAAAAATAAAAGTACACGACTGTCAGGTTCTTACATGTAACGCGTGAAGTGGCCTTACTACTTGAGAGTATTTAATTCTGATATAGAAGAAAATAAATGAGATGTGTGAAGCCTACAAATATAGATAGAGCATATGTGCGCTAAACATGAATAAAAGTGGGTGAAAAGAGCAAAAGATGCCTACTATTCATGAGTCATTAAACACACATGAGACATCCGGACCCTAAACATTCATGATACACTAAATCCTAAACTAAATACTAAAACAGGAAGCATCAAATAATCAGTATACATAAAGATTTCATTAAGCCACACACTGGTGACATCTATTCAGGTCCCATGTGCTCTTTGCTTAAGAAAGACAAATACCGTATGGTTCCACTTATATGTGAAATCTAAAAAAAAAAACAAAACAAAACAAACAAAATAGAAACAGACTGACAGACACAGACCAAAGGGATACTTGCCAGAAGGGAGGAGTTGGGGGGAAGGGTGAGAGGAAAGGAGAATACAGTCGATAATATTGTAATAAGTTTACACAGTGACAGAAGATTACTCGAATTAGTGGGGTGATCACATTGTAAGGTATGAAAATGTTGAATCACTATATTGTGCACCTAAAACTAATATAACCAATATAAGACTATATACCTATACTTAAATTTGAAAATTAATTTTAAAAAATCACTTTAAGTATAAAGGCATAGGCAGGTTAAAAGTTAAGGAATGGGAAAAAAAATATATGCTTTACTAACACTAATCAAAGGAAGTCACAGTGGTGATGTTAACATTAGACACAATGCTTTCTCCCTAAAAGAAATGAAGTATGCTCAAAGCAGCCAGGGGTCCATTAAAGAAAGAAAAAAATCCATGCCTTATTACATATTTACATAAAATGCTAGAAAATACAACCTAATCTACAGTGACTGAAGGCAAATTAATAGTTGCCTGACACTGGAATGGAGTAGGATTATAGACAGCCACAAGGGAATTGGGGGGCGAGGGGAGATGACGACTAGGTTCATTATCTTGATTGAATATACCTATGTAAGAGTTCATCAAATTCTACATAATAAATAAATGCATTTTATTGTATGTCAATACAGACAAACAATATGTGGAGGTACAGTGAATGAAGGATAAACATGGTAACCAGGTCACCAGATGATGGTTTGCATCAACGAATATGCTGGAACAAATCAGTGACGGTGAGAGGGAGCATGGGGAAGAGAAAAGCTGGATTTGCTTCATTCCTCCTGACAAAGTTATTCTGGAGCAAAGATTTAAAATTTAATCCTGAAATCATAAATGTATAGAATAAAAGATGGGTTGATATTTTATAACCTTGTTTAGAAGTCCTTTCCTAAGCATGCTGGAAAACAGAGACGCTGTAAGCAAAAAAAATGGATAAATGTGACTCTGATATTAAAAAGCAAACAGCTCAAAATACAAACAACTGATGATTTAAAAGATCAATAATATTCAGTTGTGAGTGTGGCGAAAAAGCTGTTGCTTTATACAGCTGTGTGGGCAATTTAAAATTACCATTTTCAAGAGTAATACTAAAATACCAAAGACGCATATACTTTGGTATAATAATTCGGCTTCAGAACACCCTATAGAAACTCACACAGATGTGTAAAGATAGGACAAAGATATTCAGTTCAGAGTTGCTCATATAAGCAGAAAGTTGGGGGGTGGGGATTTGAAATGTCCATCAATGAGGATTGGCTCAATAAATTATGCTAACGCATAAAATATTACATGAGCATCAAGGAGAACATGTAATACATATATACATACACAAGCATTGCTGCAATGGATATTATGAAGTAAGATAGATACAAAGCAGAATATTTAGTATGGTCCTATTTTTGAAAAAAAAAAAAAGATATAATAATGTGTGGAAAATAATGAAGAGAATATGCATTGAGCTGTAATCTGTGATGTTATGGAAGGCCTTTACATCCTGTGTGAGATAATCCTGTACTGTTTGAACTCTTTACAAGTATGTATTGTTTTTGTCAGCAGAAAAAATAAACCTAAAAATCCTAGGTAATAACTTGCCTTTACTGGCTTCTCATCACAGTCTTTCTCCAATTTGGTACCTCTAATAAATCCAAAATCCAATTTCACTTGCTAGAGCTATTTAACAAGCTCTCCTTTTCCCATAAATCTGTACACTACTTTAGTGCATCAGATTTCCTGGCTCAATCGGAAAATCCTTTGCAGTTCTGGGTAAGTACATAAATTCTGCTTTTTCTTGCTCATCCAAGAAAACAAATGCAAAAGAGCATCCAAGGCAAATGCTATAGATGCTTGCTGCTTTATGTAATCAAAACTAGTAACTTTTGCTGACACTTCCACTTTCTTAAAAAGTGGGTCTTCTCAATTGTTTTGTTCCTGAATAAACTTTATGGGATCCTGTATTACCAAAGAAGTTTGAGAAAAAGTAACATTCAGTGGTTACACATTGAGGATGAGTGATCATCCACTTTACCTTAGACCCTTCCAGGCATTCTCTGTAGTTACCAAAAATCATTTCACTTTGTCTCATCTTATAAAAGGGTAGTGAGACTAGGTAATGCCTAATATTCACAGTAGGCATTTTATTTTTTAATACAAGCCTGAACTCAAAGATGGCCGAAGGCCGGGCATCCCCAGACAGTCCAGAGTTAGGAAAGGAGTAAAATCGAGCAGTGTCACCGTCCGTGGTCAAAATTCAAGGGAGCTACAACAAACCGCCTTTCGTAAGTATGTCACACGAAAGAACATGGTCCTTCCTACTGGTTCTTCTTCCAATCCAGGGGAGAAAGGTCGGCTGAGACCGCTATCTAGGAAGGAAAGATCGAAATGTGACGGCCGTGCCTCACCTCCCTCACTTGGTCACTAGTAAATCAGGACACACAGAAAGGCGAAAAGCAGGGAGGGCAAAGGGCTGGGGGGTCAATGAGGCTGTACATGGTGTGGTTTCTTCCCTAAGCGAAACTCACAGCGTAACTGAGGATACGAAACCTAGGAAATCATCTACTGCAGCACCATCCAACAGAAATAGAACACAAACCACGTGTTGTAAATGTTCTGAAAGCGTCAGTGAAAAAGTAAAAAGAAATGAAATGGATTTTTAATAATATCGCATTTAGCCCAAATGCGATATTATTAGAAAAAGTAAAAAGAAATGAAATGGATTTTTAATAATATCGCATTTAGCCCAAAATATTATCATTTTCATGTGTAATCGATATAAGGAGATTAACCAGCTACTTCGTACTTTTTTTTTTCCTTGGAAATCCAGTATGTATTTGACACAGAGTGCATCTCAGTCTGGACTAGCCATGTTCCAAGTGCTCAGCGTGCTTTCTGCGGCTATGCTACTGAAAAGCGCAGGGCTGGAGATGGGTGCAGAAGGAAAGGCTCATGCAAGCACCTAAGAGTCACAGACCTTTGAACAAAAACGTCACCTCGTCTTTTAGTGCCATACTGACTTTGTGCTTCTTCAAAAGTTCACGCATGGTGTGCTTCCTCTTGAGTCTCCCTCATGCCCCCTTAATGGACTATGCCTGTCCCTTCCCTCATCTGTAGTTCATCCTCGTTGAGGCCTCACTCACTTGATGTGCCCTAATTTTACCCTCGCTTGTCCACAAGTCTAATTCCACAATCAAGAATAAAAACCAAAAAATACAAAAGCTCACTATTTACTGTCCTGTCAATCATCTACCTCCATGCTTTTTAACAAGACTGTGCCCTTAGAAAGAAGGAAGAAGGAATACTGTTTCCTCAAAGTAAAGCCCAACCAAGCAGAACTAGAAGCAATAACGATCATAAAACTCAGACTCACTTGGGAGGAGCCGTAGGTGGAACATGCCCAACAAGTGCCCTGTGACTGGCCAAAGATATGCTAAGGCCTGGCTTAGCATTTTTTTCAGTGGGTACAATACGTGGTTTTTATCTTAACAAAGTCCATCTTCCAAACAAATTGGGCTGATTTGTAGAAACTAGTTAAGCGTTAGCCAAAATTTAAGGACATACATTTATTTTACTTAGCTTCAGCCCATGTACTCAGCTAACCAAGTAAACGTGGCATTAATCAGATTAAAGTCATTTGTTCAGTTGTTACGTGGGCAACTTCACCTCATTCAATGCTTCATCAACAGATTGCATTTTAGCCCTAGAGAGTTATTTTGCAAATTCAAACGTACAACTTAAGCGACAAAGAACAGACCCACGCAAATCCATTTCCATCCCCCCATAAAAGCACCTCAAAATACATACTTTAAGGACAGTATGTTAGTAGTGTATAAAGTCACCTTTGCATACACAAGAACTGGTTATACAGCTCCATTCTGCAATCTACAGAAGTCCTGAATAGGTATACGTGTAGGTTAAAGAATCAGATTTATCTCCTGCATTTAATAAGTATTCTTAGTATAACTTTGAAAGTATCTTCCTAAATCAAGCATTTTGAAATTTCAATCAAATCTTGCTTTCTAGTTTAGAAAGTCATGCCCATGTGCACAGAAGAATCTTATCAATGGCATGTTGGACACCAGCGTGCAGATTTGTAAACGTATAAGGAGCTTATCACTTTAACATACTCTAAGAACCAATTCGCATTAGGTGGGCTGCGATGAGAATGGAGCCTGATGCATACACACAGGATCAAAAACACTCCTTCAGTGGAACGTGGCTGCCGTCTATACCGCGCTGGTGTCTCAGTGATTGGATCCTTTAGGCTCCACGGGCCTGTTGTAAAGGGAATCCCTTCTAAAGATACAGTTGACTCAAAAGATTTACTGAAGCTCGCTTCAACTGCTATCCTCAAGAATTGTTAAAACAATATAATTGTCAAACTGGTGTGTTGCTAATCTCATTTTTATTGTTAACATTTGCCACTTAAATTGCTCTTTAATTGTTTGTTTTGGAACAGACACATAAAATATCATGACAGCGATATTTTGGCACGTATTGGAAAATCTGCCGTGAATAAAGATTTTTTTTTTTCCAATGAAGAACAGTATGCCTCTATTACTTGGCATTAAAATGATTTACTGACATAGGCCAAAACCACTGAAATAAACCACTGAAATAAAATGAAGAGAGATTAGAGTTATAGCAAAATGCAAAGGCCGATCCATCCAAACGCATACTTGACATGTTTAGATGCAACTTTTACTCTTCAGAAAAGTGGCAAAAGGGGAAAAAGGATGCCTTCTTTCTTGTTCATGCAGCAACTCTGCACATCAAAACCAAGCCACCAGCCTCTTCCATTGGGGACCATGAAGACTACGTAGAAATCCATTCAGCTTAATCCAGTGCGTGCTGCCTCAGCCTCCATCCCTACCCAAAATGGCTGCTCGCACTGCCACAAAAATACGGTACTCTCATCCAATGGGCTTGGCCAGCAAAGCAGCACCCAGATGCTGTGACAGCTCTTTTTAGAAGGCGATCAGCTAGCTACCTGGCTTTCCCACCGTGTGGCCTGCCTAAAGCAGAGACCCTGTGGCTGGAGCTCTGGATTAAAAATATCCTGCCTCCTCTCTGCCCGGAACATGGGGTGAGTACTCCTGGGCCCTTGGAGCGGACCTCTGAGACCTTCTCTGTCTTTTATGCCCCTTCCCTGCAGTCATTTTGGCTGCTCTCAAAAACCCTGCTGATGGAGACCTGCAGAGAACTCCCAGAATCCAGCTTTCAAGTTGCTTCAAGTTTCCAGTATAATCCCATTACCCCAGGCCTGATTCTCTCCCAGTCCCAACCCTGTGGTTGAGCGGCCTACCTCCTCACTGCACGTAGCCCCTGCAGCATAGGGGTTCTAAGAGTTTGTTTGTTTTTTCAGTAGAGGATGCCATCTGATTTTAGAAAGCATAAATTATTCGCAAAGCCGAACAAATATGAAAAAGCATAAAACCCTGCAGGATCCCAAACCGCCTTTCAGCCTCACTCCCTACACTTCATGATCTGTGGTCCAGGCACAGCTAAGAACTCACCACCCACCAAGCTGGACTCCCCCGCTCATCATGACGGCTCCCTCAAGGCCATGTTCAAAGGTTACTTCTTCTGTCAGACTCTTCTCTCCACACTGAGCTGTCAGTTGCTCCCTTCCTTGGGATCCACGGCATTCTCTACCTCTCCCCATCAAGTTCCCACACTACTCCCAACCAGTTATGGGCCTACGCATGGCCCGCCCCCTGCACCATGAATCCAGGGGGCCCAGATATTAGGCACCCAGACAGGAAGGAGCACTGTGCCTTCTGAGTCGGCAGTCACAACTGGAGATGGCTTTCATCTTTTTCATATAAATAATAAAAACTACTTTTGATTGGATATGTATCTAACCAGTGGGATCCATACTTGGAGTGCCTGTTCCCGCGCACAGCCCCAGAAATCGTTTTTAAAGATCTGTACATGGCTATTTAGCACAAATATGACATCAAATTCAAAATTCTGCTCTCTTCATCCTCACTTTCCTCCAGGCCAGAGGTAAAGACACAGAAGCTACCTGCAATGCCTGCCCATCAGAAGAGAAAGGTTTGCTTTCTTAATGAAAAACATCTAGCAGAGGATGCACTGCTGATAACAGCATATCTTATGAGAAACGCTATAAAAAAAAAAAAAGGAGGAAGTTATAAAACCTGTAATCAGGCTTTAAGTGCATTATACAGAAGCTGGAAAACAGTCATGGACTAAGAGTAAAGAAAAAAGTAATTAAGAGGTCACAGTGGACCACCAGATAAATGAGTCAAATGCTCTTTTGCTTTTTTAGGACATAAGCAACAGCGAAGCGGCAGGGCCTACACAATCTTTTCATTATTCTCCTTCTGATCAAATCATTGCTTGCAACTGCTACTCACACACTAGACCCCAGATAGGCCCTTGAACTTGGAAACCAAACTTAATTTAAGAATATACTATATTTCCTGAAACTAGGAATCCAACCGTTCTAAGATGCATCACTATTTTATCAAGCGCTAAGAAAAATGCTGCCAGTTAAACTATGACATGGTTTCTTATTACACAGAACTTTCTTTTTATTTTTACTGGAAGAGCTCTTTTAGACATATTTAGACATATATCCTTATATCGCTCTTGGGCACTTATAAAAAGAAAAATAAAAGTAAAATAATTGGTTAAGGCAATGATAACCAGGTCACCTGGCTGAAAGCAATTATAAAATGCCATTGATTTGGAAAGTACATCCCATTTTCAGAAATATTAAAATCTGGGGGGGAAAAGTGTACATTGCAGAATCAAAATACTATCATGCCTAGCTCCGTGACAAAAATTTAGAAAGGAGAAGGTAACAGTTCACAGGATAAATGACACAAAGATATTTCGTTGATTAAAAATTTATTTATAAAGAGAAAAAAAGTTGTGATTATTCAACTCAGGAAAGACAAGAGCAGAATAGGAATTGAACAATATTCTGCAAGGACATCAACGTCCTGTCACAAAAAGCAGTGATTTCCAACTGTTTTTTCTTTACTTATTTTAGCAGCAGGGCCTCTTTTTAAAATACTGTCCTACAAAAGACCTGAGTATGGAGCCATTCTGGTTGAAGGAAGAGCATCATCCCACATGTGCCTGAGAGGTCACCGGGCTCAGGACCAGCTGAAATCCTAACCTGGAGAGATGTCACCTTCCACCCACTCCCTACAACAGCTACAACACAATGATCATGGTTTAAATCATGACCTTAACCAATTAAACATTTACCGTGGTTTATAAAATCTGAAGCATTGCTAGGTACTCATTATACAAAGATTAATCAAGTATGGAGGGGTTTTGGTAACTTGCATGAAGGAATTTTCTATGTGTGGATTGTAGACCTCGAGATGATTGCCAAAGGACAGGATGAGAACTTTTTATCAGTCACCAAAGGAGCTGTATTGACCTTAACAGGTTAGAGGCCCTTCAGCCACAGCAAGGGATGAGGCCCATCCACCCACTGAGGCCCATTCTAGCTCTAGAGTATTCTCCTTTTGTGCAACGCCAGTGTGTTTTCAAACTCAAGCCAGGTGCAGCTGACTTTGGACAGCACTGACTCTTGCCCCACGCCCAACCACGTGTCCGAAACCCAGCAGCTTACTGCACCCACTGCTCTCCAAAACAAATCCAATTCTACAACAAATCAGCAAGAAATGCATATCTCGCTGAAGGTGGGGACACACAGACCACTTGGCAAAGCTTCAAAATCCCCATAAGCCCTTCATCTCCATGTTTCTTCACCTTCTTTTTCTCTACTTATTCTCCTAATACTGGCTCTAAAGTCCCCTTTTTCTATCTGAAGCAATTCAATCCAGGCTCTCGCCCACTCCCACACCTTCTCCCTGCCCAACTCAAATAGCTCAGCAAATCCAACCGGCTCCCCTGAAAGGAGAGAGGCATTGTTTCTTAAAAAAAGGAAAAAAAGAACTGGAGCTAAGAAAAAGAACGTCTCACCAGACAGCCACATCGACATACAAATAACTTGTATCTTAGGATGATTAAAGAGCGCTAATTTTCCATGTGTGGAGTTATCAGACCATCGCAGTTACCGCTCCATGAATGACCAAAGTAGGATAGGCTGATCTGGCTGATCTGTTCCATCCATTGTCCCTTGTGCTGTCAATTAGCTATGGAAGGAAAGTTCTTGGCAAAGGCGGATAACCCAACCAGGTACGAAATAACATTTCTTTAATTAAGGGCATTCACTGCTATCAGCACCAACTCGATTTTCAGCCTAATTTTCTAATCTGTATTTAGTATAAATCGGATTTATCGGAAGTAAGAAAGGTCTATTCTGCATCCCATTTTATTCACTACACATAAGAACCACAGATGCAAGGTTTTCTTTGATGGATGGTTTCTAATTAAGATGCATTCTATGAATAAATGGTGTGTGGAAGCTAAGCTATTCTACATTCCGAGGAAGACAACTTTCTGTCCATAGGCATAAACGGCTGACCCGCCCCGTGACTACACGCGAGAGGACTTCGCATCGAACATCAGAAAATTCATTCTGAGGCACAAACTCTGCCCTCTCTCCACAAACTAACCTCGGATAAAGTATTCTTTCTATAGTAGATAAGTCAATGGAAATAAAATGTGAAAAGAGAGCAGGTCATTAAACAGGTGTCCCTATATAGCTTCAGAGCTGGACACAGCTCAGACAAGGACACTGAGGCCCCATAAGTCTAAGTAAGATGACAGAGGACACACAAAAGCCTTCTGGGCCAAGTAAGGGTTAGAACCCAAGCACACGATGTGATCAAAACTTTAAAACTGTTTAAATTCCACTTAAAATTTCAGATGCATATTTCCTTTCTTACCAGAATTACTTCAAAAATGAGTGAGATCAGTTTGCTTTCTTCTACAAGTCTGTTAAGAAATAAAAAGATAACCACACATTAGACAGCTCATACTTAACTCGCATATGATTAAATATGGACTCATTTTTAATACTCTGAATTGCATTTATTAAACACGAAAAATACGAAGCCTCTTTGCAAATGACTATTAGCCTAGCTTTACTGATGTGTAGCAAGTAAAATCTCAAAGAGATTGATATTTATAAATGTAAAATTGTATTAAAATTCAATTATAAAGACTATCAAAATAGGCAATGCCAGCTAAAATCATGTAACTAATCAGCACTGCAGTTAAATTATAAGCATGTCACACTGTAATCTTTCATATATGCCTCATATGATATCTACTTAGCATTAATGATTTAATGTACAGTGATTTTTTAATAATCGTTAACTTCAAAAAAAGTAGACACCAATCATCCAACAGACTCTAGGCACTTCCTTCATTAAACCTAGGAAAAAATTGTCATCTAAGAGAAGAATTTTTTCATGCAATTTAAAGAGAAAATAGCCTTGATTAAAAAGTGAGGTTTTTTTTCCTTTTTTTAAGAAACAATGCCTCATCACTAAATATTCCTTTGGTCCAATGGTCAGTAAACTTTTCTTCTGTAAAGGGTCAGGGAGTAAATATTTTAAGCTCTGTGGGGCATAGTCTCTATAGTAACTACTTAACTCTCTCACTGCACTGTAAAAGCAGGCATAAATAATACATAAATGAATAGGCATGGCTGTGTTCCACAAAAAATTTTTATTTACAAAAACAGGCAGTGTGCCACATGTAGCCCACAAGCTATAATTTGCTGATCCGGCTTTGGTTTTAAAAAAATTGAATTCCTTAATTTTATTGGAACTTACTTTGCAGGACAAACCGTAGCCGTTCGGCACGCTGCCACCACTGTGGGTTTGGGCGGTTTGTCACCTCACAGAGCATGCCGAGTGGGCAGAAAAGGGATTTGTTACCCGGCCTCCATAGAGTCTGTTTGGCCATGGTGGTAATACATGGATTTAAAAAAAAAAAAAAGCCTCTGAGACTAGTCAAAAAAAGGTCACAGCGTTCACGAATAGGAGCTAAGGGAAAGCGACGTAGAAAGAGAGTTCTCAAAGACAGAAGCACTTAGAAGCCATAGGTATCCACCAAAAACAAAGGTGACTGTTTCTGTACTTCCGATATAGTAGAGGGAAAAGTTTTGACTACAAATACAAAATTCGTTTACATTCTCTCATTTCCTGGGCAATTGAAGACTCAGATCTGAGAATGAAGCTTCTAAGACCATGGCTGGGCAGGACGGGAAAAGCACAAACTCAAGACCAAGCGCGACTATAGGCACATTCCCAATCTCCTTCCTCAGCTTCCTAGATGTAAACCATGTCTTTTCCTAAATAGGTCTTTTAAAATTTTTATAACATATACTCTTATTAGGCCCAGGCTGAAAAAGCCCAGGCGTCTCAGAGTTGCCCTAGCAACCAAAGCCAAGAAAGTCACAGGAACACAGACATCACTACCTCTCCAATGGTACCCAGAAGTTACACATCCCTCTACCACTGTCTCCCCTGACATTGGATCCAGAAGCACCTACTCACAGTACACTTCGTGATAGTCCTTTAAAATATATTCTATTATTAGCATGACTACATCGATGACCTTCAATCATTCTTGAAAATTACAACTAGTTCTTCTTTGAGTCTCCACATGATGAGCAGGCTGACATGACCACCTCCTGAGGCTCCTTCAACTCTCACACTTCAGTTTGTTCTTCTGAATACAGTCAACCGTAACAATTTTGTTCTCCGACTAACATCATGTAGAGCCCCACATGGTAAATAAAAAGGGAACTCAAGTTAAATAAAACTACTTCTTGTTAATTTTTTTTTTTTTTTTAACTAGAAGCTCCAGTGCGCGGGTCTCTGTAGACTAGGGAGGACCTGGCTCACCTCTAAAGAAAGCTGAGGTGGCTGATTCTCAAGGAACTATTCAGGCGGCAAATCTTAAATCGTCACAGTAGACTTTGGAAAATCATGATGCGAAAGGCTATCTTATTTGGGGCTCTGTTTTGGTTGGCCACCACTATTTAAATTGCCAATATCATTTTACTACATGAGCTCGCTATATCCTATATTCTAAAAGAATGAAATTTCTATGGTTTATGGACAGCCTAGAGGACAGGTAGTAAAGAGATTTATCTGAATTGCTTTAAACCAAAACCAAACAAAAGAGAGATCTTTTTGAAATTATCCCTAACCTTTGAAGAGTTGTGAAGATATTAACTACATCACAGTATAATTTTCTTCCTTTATTTAGCCATCTAAGTACACTGTGTTTAAAACTGATTCCAGATGAGTAAATTGAAATATACCTCCCTTCCCAAATGTATTTCCTGGGATTACTTTGCTGTGGGGTTTTTGTTGTTGGGGGTACCGGGGAGGGTCCTTCCCTTAACAGTAAAACTTAATGACAAATTGTGTGTAGTTAAAGGATTTTCCTTACAGGTTTTGTTTCAGAAGATTCACTGGGATTTTGTACATTTGTGGTTTCTATTATTAACAAGGGAGGTGCTGTCTGAATTAGAAAATTTTGAATAAACCTATGGAAATCTTTAGGATGTATCACCTGGCATTACAATTCCCTCCTGTAACCTGAAGTAAATGTTGCCCTGATGTTGGGAATTTTTAAAAATTTATTTGATGCTTGATAGTTAAGACTGTGAAGTAAATCTAGCAATATTTAGATATAAATGATGAGTTGCAACTCAGATCGGAAAAGTAGGAATAGGGAGATTACTCCATTTCTGTTCACAGAGCTACGGAAGTGAGTTGGGCTGAATTTCAAACCATCATTAACATTTTTTAAAGTTTCCTTTAAAGACTAAAAATAAGGATGAACCAAAAACAAGAGTTAAAAGGAAACAAAGCCCCTCCTCCCCCACCCTACCCCACTGGACTTCTATTTATTCGGACAAAAGAGCCAAGAGGAAGTATGGGAGAGGGACGTCCAGGGAGAGGAAGGCAAAGGATCTCTGCCTACTCTCAGCTCGGTTTTGTGGGACAAAGAAAGCAGGCCCCGACAGTGATAAAGGCCTCAGGGTACATCAGGGTTAGTCCATGGAGCTGCACTGTCTTGAGCTTGCTAGCCTGAAGTTTTTATCCACCCGTATGGGCAGAGACAATCCATGTGAAGGGTCAGAAGTCCAGATCTACCATCTCCGCAGGCGACCCTATCCACAGGGACACTGTCTTCTCCAAAGGATTTCTCCGTTCACCATCTCTGCACTTCAGGAATTCATCTTGTCATATGGACCTTACTTGGTACTGGGAAATTTTTTTCCTGGAAACTATCTCAGAACTCAACGCATGATTAACGCTACTGAGCCCTTGCCATGGGTTTCTTTCTGTTGGATCTAATGATGAAAAATTTGAACTTTGTGGCAGTTTAAAAACATGACCTCACCAAAATATGACGAAAAACAGGACACCGGCATTGTCTCAATGTACCTCCCCACGAGACATTCACAGAGGAGAAAGCTGGCCGTCACCGCCTTGACCAAGCGAGCATGCTTCGCATCACCAGGAATAAGAGCTGTCAGCGTCACGTGTGCCCAGATATGCACTGGGGAGGGCGCTTTACCACTTCTGCGTGCTCTCGCCAGAGCTACATACCCTCAATCTAATCACGAAAAAATATCAGACAAACCCAAATTGAGGAGCGTCCTACAAAATAATGACCCAGTGCACTTAAAAAGTGTTACAGTCATGAAAGAGGAGGCAAGGACAAGGGACTGTCCCAGACTGGCAGAGACGCCACCTAATTTGGTTCCTTTCAGATACAGGACTGATGTCCCCATTTCCTTGCTGGCTGTCGGCTAGGGATCCCTCTCAGATCCTGGAGGCCACTCACATTCCTTGCCACATGGCCTCCTCCATCTCCAAAACCAGAAATAAAGGCTCTCTGCCAAGGAGAATCCTTCTCAAGTTTCAAATCTCTTTGACTTCCCTGCCTCTGACCTCTAGACCAGATTTAAATGGCTCATATGATTACTTGAGCCCACCTATGATTCACATTTGAGTCTTTGAATAAGCCACTTCTGGCTAAGTTGTGTAGAAACCCCAAATAGATGCTGGACTTTTAAAGATTTTTCCAACAATACTGGCGAGGAGTTTCAGAGTACATATTTGTTCGTAATTGAGCACTAGACTACAAACAAAGCTTTTCATTTCTTATGATTTACATAATTTGCCAGTCTAGTGGACCAACAGCAGTCATTTTAAATTAAAAAATCTCTAACATCAAGCAGAATTTCAAATGACTGGTTCAGTGAATCAGCTTCAAAAAGAAATGGTTTCATAATGTTTAGCTATAGCATATTATATCTACCCTGAAAGCAACAATATTTGTAATGTTTTTCTTTGAAATGTTTGCCCTTGCCTGCAATGCTTGCTAATCCCCTTGCAGAGAATTGCAGAAGTCTTACCAATAAAGGTACACATCTAAGGAATTATTTTTCACAAAAAGAGGGAGGAAGGGTTGAGATTTCAGCAGCTTTAGCACAGAGAATTTTTAGACTCGTCATTTTACAAAGATCTATAGAGTCTTCCTTATGGGCAGGCATTATACTTCTTCCCTGAGGAAGTTTACGCCCCAGTGGTCAAAAAAGATATACAATATAAAAATAACTTAATCTAAGTTATAAAGGTGACTGCCTTCATTTGCTGAGAAAGTCTTAGAATTCAGTTAGAAAATAAGGCTATACCAGAACGTACCTGTGAAATTTTCCATTGCCTAAAATAGCATGAAAAAGGTATGAATTTCATTAAGAGAAACTATGGTTAAGTGAAAAGCAAGTGTTTTCCAACAGAAAGGAGATTTTAGATGGAAGTAAAGGGGTTGTATGCTACATTAGCAACTTTTCAAAATGCTTTTCTGCCTATTACCTCAATAGATGCCCAATACAGCCCTGAGACATAATCCACGTGTTGAGAGAAACAAAGCAACCAAATGTTTCTATCACAGGAAGCACAGAAGTTGAGGTGAAAGAGCTGTACTCAGAGGGTCTCCCCACAGTGTATGGGACCCATTTACAAGACATCTGACTCCTAACTGCAGACGCTACGAGGGGCCTGAAAGTCCCATGTTGTCCAGGACTTTACACAAATTGTCGCTGCACGAGGCTCTAACACTGGTTAACCAGCCAAGGGTTTTGGCCACTCATTCCCACATCTGCCCAGTGCTTTCTGTTCTTTCTGGGTCCTGAGCCCTCACCTTCTGTCTTTCTGAACCCTGTGACTCTGCAGCTAACCTCCCTTCTTTAATAGTTCTTTGAATCCTTGGTACGCTCCCCGATACACGATTCTGTACGGTCACACAGCAACTCACATCGAAACTAGAGGTAAGGAAGCATGTTGACCCTTGCACCAGAGTGGAGGGGGGACTAAACTGAAAGAAACAGCATCAGTGAGTTACAGGATTGGCAGGGGTACACCCCAGAGGCAAGTCCCTAAGAGGACCACTAGATTATACACGGGGCCAGAATTTCTCTTCCTCTACAGACACGAGCCCAACACTAAAAAACAGCAATTGTGTAAGAGATATTCTTTAAATTCTTTTCAACTTAATGAACCTGCATACTCTCTATGGTCCCTTTTTGTCCTATTATTTAATGAGATGCAAGATATTTTTGCTTTGGCATCTACCTGAAGTCAGACTAAGGCTGCTGTCTTTTCTCTCCTTCTCTCGATAAACATTTACCGAGTGTCTATTATTATGTGCCGTGCACTGGGCTAAGCCGGAGCTACACCGAGTATTATTAAGTGCTAGGATGGATGGCTACAAAGGGTACAGAAGGGAAAACACAGTCGTTTCCATCTGAGGGGCATAACGGAGGCTCCAAAGTGTCCCCGATAATGACAACAGCAATAAACGCAGATCGCAGTCACTCCGTGGAGGACACAGTTCCCGGTGCTGCACATGAGCTCACTCACTGGGTCCCAACAAAGAAAAAGAAACACCTTATGAGTTAAGTATTATGATAATGATGATGAACTTTCTTTTCAGATGAGAAACTGAGGTACAAAGAAGTCAGTCAGTCAGGTGACAAGCACTGAGGCTCAGATATAAACCCGGGCAGCTTAGATCACATTCCGCAGTAGAGAGACTGCTTGAGCTGAACCGTGAAAGTAGGTGATTGGCGGGCAGTGGATGGGCGAAGGGGCAGGACGGAAAGGAGGATGCGTAGGGATGTGCTGTGTCCTGGGCAAAGGGAACCGCATGACAGAAAGCAAAAACAGAACGGTTCATGACAGGCACTGAAGAGTAAGTGAAAAGTCAGGTTCACTGCATTAGGGGAGGTAAAGAGAAGGGAACAAAAGATTAGGCTGGAGGAGTCAGCCAGGGCTGATCACAAAAGATCTTGTGAGCCAGGCTCAGGAGTTTGAACTTTATCCTCTAAGTCTGGACTGGTAACTGGCCCGCAACCAAACCCCACCAGCCGCCAGTATTTGTGTGGCCCCCAAGCTGAGAACGGTGGTTAGGTTTCTAAATGGTGGGGGTGGGGGGAGATCAAAAGAAGACTATTTCGTGACATATGAAAACTGCATGAAATTCAAATTTCAGTTCCCATAAGTAAGTTTTATTGAGACACAGTCATGCTTGTTCACTTGCACGTGGTCTGTGGCTGCTTTTACACTCAGAGGGCAGAGGTGAGGCACTTTGGCAGAGCCCATTGGCCACAGGGCCTAAAATACTTACTATCTGGCCTTTTACTGAAAATCTGCTGAGCCTCTCCAGTGATGGGAGGACTGGGCAAAATCATGCCATTACCAAGTTTACAGTCTTACAATGACTGCTCAGGCCGCAGTGAGGAGGACGGACTCATAACAAAAAGGACTGGGGACAAGAAGATTAGTTAGCTGACAATGACCAAGCTCAAGGTAAGATGCAACCTGAACCAAAGTAGGAGAAAAGAAGAAAAGACAAAGATGAGAAAAATTAATGAGTTTCTATCAAGGGATTTGAAAGTCTACTGGGGAAAAAGAATTTTTTTAATGGGAAAAAAAAAAACCAGAGTCTATCGGATATAGGAGTGAGAGTAGCAAGGAAATAAGGAATGACTCCAGGTACTTGATCTGTCTCACCTGGAGGCCACCGCTGTGACCACCACCAGAACGACAAACATCACCATGAGCGATGTCACCTACAGAAGCTCCTGTGCACTAATAACGCGAGGCTTAATTAGAGCTTTACCTCTCACTTAACCCTTAGCCTGAGGTGGGAATGAGGAACCTTATTCTCCAGAGAAGAAAACTAACACTGAACCTTATCCACGGGAACACAGCTGGTTTCACAGTTCATGATCTTAACTGTTCTAACGCACTAGAGGATAATGTATAGAGAGGAAAGGCCAGTCTGGACGAGAACATGAATTCGGTCTGGAAAGAAGAGTGACAAGTAGACCGAGGGCAGGAACCCGAGGCACGCCAACATTTAAAGAGCTGTCAGGAAAAAGAAAGCCTCGTTGTCTCAATGCTCACATGACACAGGAAGCAAGAACGTCAATGCGGGTAAACGAAAGGGGGTCAGAAAGAACAGCTCGACACCCTGCTCGACCTCCCTGATGTTCAGACCTTAGGCTCAGTCCCAGTTCCTGTAAATTCTACTTTTATTATGCCGAGTAACTTTAGTATCCTCCAGCTCATTTCAGGAGCTGTTTCCAAAATCAATCCATAATACTATGGTACCAATGGACAAAAATACAGAATGATGAACCGCTTGAAACTACTGACCCAAAGGCCACCTTGTTGACTGTGAAAACCACAGATGGGTTATGGACTGTCACTAATGCTAATGTCAGATAAGAGCCAACAGCCACTATGTGTGAGTATGCGTGTGCTTAACCACTTGATATTTTTTTCCGGTTTATAAAAAATAATTATTAAAAATCATAATTTTATATAGCTATTTATATAAAATGTAGAAATGAAGAAGCATAAAATCTAACATTTTATTGAATGTTACATCTGGGAAAAATAGAAAAGGATTACAAAGAAAATATCATAATCCCAGCACTGTAAGATAATCATTAATAAGTTTTGATGTATTATTTATCTTTATTCTATTCATATAGGACATAGGATCGACCTCGTCTTTAAAATAACAGCAACCGTGTCCTACGCATGTGCTCTGTGTCACTTGGACGATCACTCCCCATTTAATGTCTAACGACCCTAGGAGGTGAAGTCCATGTTACAGAGAAAGACACCGAAGCTTCAGCTGGCGAGGCAAATGCTCACGGTCACTCACAAAGCCAGCAATGCATCTGGCATTAGAACTGGAATCTGCCTAATTTAAGACCCTGTTCGATATACTGTATCAGGAGAAGGGGTGGGAGAAAAAGTTCAAAACATACTTTGTAAAAATTGGGGTTTATTAAAAATCTTTCCATGTCATTACTCATTTGAAATGCAAGTTCTTACACTTACTTACACAGAGTTTTCTAATCGACTAGTGTATTAACTAGTCCTCTGTTGATGGATCCTTGTTTTCTACTTTTTATTAGTATTCATTAGAAAAAAATAAAGGTAGTGGTTAAGGGATGGATCACTTCTAACACATTTAAATCCTCACTCAACTGTCCCTAGCTCTGTGCTCCTGGGCAAGTGCATTAACTCTAAGTATCACTTTCTTCACTCGGTGACAGTGAGTGGACAAGGTCCACGTGTGAAGCATCCAGGACTGGTCCAGAAAAAGCTCTCTTTGAAGACGGGCAAAAGCTGTCTTTAGTACTGTTGTTGTTGTTGTTTTAATGAATGTTTTAATGAACATTCTTATATATAAACATTTGTTCATATCTTTTATGTTTTTCTTAGGATATATTCCTAGAACTGGAATGAAAGGATATGTAAGGTTTAATACATACTGACAATTTACTTGTCCCAAAAAATATACTAATTTATGAGTGTGCATGTTTCACTAGACTCTCAAAAAGTGCTATTTAAAAAAAAAAACTCATATGGTGAGAGACTGAGACTAGACTTTGGGTGGTGAGCGCACAATAGAGTATACAGATGACCTGTTATAAAGCTATACACCTGAAATTTAGGTAATGTTATTAACCAATGTTACCCTAATAAACTTAATTTTTTAATTATCTTAATGGAATTTTCTTTGTTTACTAATTAGGATGACTCTTGTTCCGGTTTATTGTTAGAAATGGCCTTTTCACGTCCATTGTCCATTTTCTCTTTGGGCCTACCCTACTTTAGAATTTCAGGATACTTCAAATGAAGTCTGTCCTCAAAAGCTAACTATTTTGTGTACATTGTAAACAGCTGGGTTAAGTTGGATTTATGACTCCTAGCAGAGAGAAGAAATGCACACAGAAAAATGGTGCCTTCTGAGAGTACAAGGCATCTCAGAGGCATTCACCTCATTGAAGAACCATGGTGAGTCCCCTTCACTGCCTGGTCCCTTTCCTAAGTCACATGCTGTGGCAAAGAATGCTGAATGACAACACATGTTCGCGATGGGAATAAGTGTGTCCAGGAAGTCACAGAGCATTTGAAGCTCAGCCCACTGTTTAGTCTGGCAGCTCCCGTGCCCTTTAATTACATGACAAAGACACTGTCTGTACAGTAAACACTGTAATACATTCTGACCAATCACTGTCATCATATAAAATCAGAAGACTTGATGTGGAAGAGCATTTTGTGTTGAGACATGAGAAATGAAATGGGAGTCTGTACTTTACGCCGCATGTTACACTCCACTCAGCTGGTCTTTGGTCTACAGAGCTGACTGACAGGTGTATGTAATATATTCACAGACACGTGGCTTTATCAAGAGGAGATAAACAGCAGCAGCAGAGGTTTGCGGCACAAGTACTTTGCTAATTCAAAAATGGTAAATTACCTTGGTGAATCACCAAAAGAAAATACAAACATTACCACAGAAGGGAGATGCTAAAACTTGCCAAATATTATCAAGTGATTGATTCTTTCAGACTTTGGAAGGTATACTGATCATATCAAGAGACTTTATTATTTCTACAGTTAGGATGCCATGAGCTGATGGTTTTGCTGGCTGTAATAACCAAATAAATAAAGGTTTCTGACCTAACTACATGATTCGTAAAAAGGCCCAATCGTCATAAAACACAAAATATAAGGGCACCACAGAAATGCTGCATTGCCAAGACAATATCATCTTTTCTCTTTTGCCACTGTTATCGGAGCTGCACATTTTAACACCATCAGACATAAATTTGTTTTACAAATACAGATTAACCAAAGACATTAACTGATGAGTCAAATCAAAGAAGCCAATAAGAAAAGTTGGAAATCCCCACCAAGCGAAGATAGATAAATATATCTTTCAAAATAAACATCTTATATTAATGTTCTGGTCCAAGGCAATTGGTTCGACTGTCATCATTACATGTTCCCTAATGAATCAATAAAAATGTTAATTTGATGTTAAATAAACACATAATTTAAAAATATTCCTTTTGAAGCCTGAAGATAATGATGTCTATGGTGGCCGAATGAAGAAATGAAAAACTGCTTATGATAGTAAAAGAGCAGATTGCTTTGGAGCCAAACCCTACACATATAGAAGAAATTAAGTGTTCCACTGAAGGATATTAACATTTGGATGGCTACGGGCCTGTGATAGGTTGCAGAAGTTTGGGTTTAACAAAGCCACCGTGACTGCCACCTCCTCAGGAGCATTGACATTCCTACTCTAGCACTATCCAAGGAGACAGTCTCGTTTCTACTGGCACACAAGCCACTTACAGCTTTCACGTCCCACTGAGCTGGCTGGAAAGGCTCATTGCACAAACACACAAAACTGTCCACACGAACCCCACAGAAAGGTTGCTCTGCACCACGGAGACATTTCTTAATAATAACGGGTGAAGTGAGGAGGGTGCCACTGACCTAGGCTCACCGTTTAACTGCTCAGGAAGCCTGAAATCTAGACCTTGAATTCGTACTCTGCAAGCCCAGGCTAGACTTGCTGCAGCAAAGTAACTATGGTATTTTGGCACTGCTCTGGTCAGTATGCTTTCATGTCATTTCCACGATGGTCACAGAATTTGTAGAATGGTCTCTGGCTATGCCTAGACCAGGAAGGCTAGGGCTCCTGATAGTGGCGAGCTGAGGGGATGACCAGGGACCTGCGGCCTGCATGCACTGCGCACCCCTGCAAGGTCCTGCTAAGCTCCACTACACTCGACCCATGTCTCAGAGTGCATGAGTGTGAGCATATAACGAGCAGGTGATGAATGATGGTCAAGGACATAGCCGACCAATATTCTAGATACACATGTAGCAAGGAACCGGAATGACACTGCTTTAAGCAGGAGTTCAAGGAGAAAATGCAGGAACGCTCACCCTTAATTCATAAAAACCGCTGGCGCTGAAGCCTAGAAGACCTGGGCTTAAACCCACCACTAAGAAGGGCTCCAGAGAAGACTGGGAAAGCCAAACGGCTGAGTCCCTGTGTCCCTTCTGAAAGAGCTAACGATAAACAATAATTCCGAACATACTCAAATGCAACACATTTTCCCACAAGGAAAAGAACACCTCATTTTTTTCAAGGAAACTGTAAAAAAAAACCCTCAAAAATAATAGCCACAATAATCGCAATAATACATTTACTCTCTATCTTAAAGTAAGAAACAAAGGGTAGTGACGAATGACAACAGACTCCAAATAGAAATGCGTAAATAACAGTGAGGCATTAGGACAGTGTTAGTATTGTTCCTACAAATATTCTAAAATTAGAGATATACAATGTAGTTTCTCATTACCCAGATAAAAATTCAGTATCTTGACCTCTCAATTCATTGACCTCATCCTTCCAAACTCTTTTCTTAACCCACCCTCAAGTACTTAGTTTCTGTACCACTTCAAAAATCTCGCTTTCAAGCATCTCGAAGACAGAACACCGCTTCCTAACCTCCCAGCTCAAGTACCCTCCCCATGGGCACTGGATGCTGACTCTTCTCCCTGAGGGAATACTGGCAGGGGATATCCACTAGGGTAGAAGACCTGGGCTTAAACCCACCGCTAAGAAGGGTTCCAGAGAAGACTGAGAACGCCAAACGGCTGAGTCCCTGTGTCCCATCTGAAAGAGCTAACGATAAACAATAATTCCAAACATACTCAAATGCAACACATTTTCCCACAAGTAAAAGAACACCTCATTTTTTTCAAGGAAACTGTAAAAAAAAACCCTCAAAAATAATAGCCACAATAATCGCAATAATACATTTACTCTCTATCTTAAAGTAAGAAACAAAGGGTAGTGACGAATGACAACAGACTCCAAATAGAAATGCGTAAATAACAGTGAGGCATTAGGACAGTGTTAGTATTGTTCCTACAAATATTCTAAAATTAGAGATATACAATGTAGTTTCTCATTACCCAGATAAAAATTCAGTATCTTGACCTCTCAATTCATTGACTTCATCCTTCCAAACTCTTTTCTTAACCCACCCTCAAGTACTTAGTTTCTGTACCACTTCAAAAATCTCGCTTTCAAGCATCTCGAAGACAGAACACCGCTTCCTAACCTCCCAGCTCAAGTACCCTCCCCATGGGCACTGGATGCTGACTCTTCTCCCTGAGGGAATACTGGCAGGGGATATCCACTAGGGACCAAAGAAAAAAATCCCTTTGACTCCATATCTCCCTCCAGCTCTCTGTTTTTCAGTGGTCCTTTACAGCAAAACTCTCTTTAGAATTACTGATGTCCCCTGTCTCCACATCGTTTCCTCCTGAATGCACTCCACCAGGTTTTTGCTCCCACCTACCAACCCACTGCCAACTATAATGGTCAATTCTCTACCCTTGACCTGACTGGCACTCCCAGCCACATCTGACACTGTTATTCCCTTGCTCTGAAAGTCCCTGAAAAGCAGAGACTTGCTCTTTAATGAAGCCCATAGCATTAACACAGCTAGTCAACTCCCTCATCTCGACCAGGACGCCACCTTCCCAAAGAGGCTCTAAACACCCTCTCTGAAACAGCTTCCCCCAGCCCGTCCCTCTCCATTCTCCAGCCCAGCTTTATTGTTCTTTATTTACACCACTTACCGTTAGCCGAGACTGATTTGTCACTGATTTCCTCGTTTATCGTGTTACCCCCAGGTAATCATAAGCTCCATGAAAACTGGAGTGTTTGTTTTGTCCACCCCAGTGAACACAACTATTTGTGGATTGACTCAATGAACGAATGAATAATATTAAGTTTTCCTGCAGATAGAAAAATACCAAAGCTGATTCTGCTCTGAAGTTCCATGATTCCATGGTGGAAATAAACTGCAAGAATTCAAGAGATTCTTGTGGGCAACTAAAGGAATACTTTAGGAGAAAATGTTAGGTAGCATTCTGTTAAAGATAATGATCTCTGAATTTCTATTTAAATACAGAAGGACGGAAATGTGAATTATTGTTGATTGTAGCCCTCAAAATACCCGGGTTGCTCTGACCAAAGACTTCAACTAAATGCTGGCTTCCAACATAAAATGCAGTGAGTGGCTCAAGCCGGAGCACCATGTGACCAAGGAGACATCAGCATGTTGGGCTCTCTGCCAGGCCCTGGTTGACACTCCATAAGGAAAGTGTCACTGAATCCATGCAAGTCAGAGGACAAAACTGAAGTGACCAAGCCTCCAGCATACAGGGCTGCTATGAAAATGAAGATTCAAAAGATGAAGCTGTTTCTAATGACAGACACGAATGGTCTCAATGGACCCAACTGAGTTCCCTTCAGTAAGGATAGGCCATGAAATGTTTACCAGGTCACCATGAACTTAGGGGAAATCTCTGTCATGGTACACAAGATAATAGAAGAAAATAAGAGGTGTTTACTAACACCAGCAGGCAAAACTCTTTTATTTTTTTTATTTCCTAAAAACGCAAAAAAAAAACATTTTTAGTTCCTAAAAACATAAAAAACCATCAAAACAGATTTATATCAATTACTATTGATTTTCCTCACAAATCATTAAAAAAAAAAAAAAAACATAGTTGCCTTGGATCAAGCACCTAAGGTTTTAGGTGGGTGTCCTTCTACATTCTATTAGAAACAGAATACTGGGGCTTAATGAGAGAATTAATTTAATCCTTACTCCATGAGTATTTATGTAAAGTCTTACATTAGTTCTTGCAGGAGTTACGATGATGAGTTATATCATGATTAACAGAATGAGGAGGGATTTCAACCTTGTTAGTGTGGTTTAAGACATGAGCAGAGGAGGGTTCAAAACCTAGGAGGATGAGGGAAGGAAGAAGTTGGACTGAACCAGGAACGAGAATTGTGCTAGGAGCTGCCATGGTGATAAAAATTAGATGGACGTGTGCCAGAACCTAACGCTAGCAGAAGGGAACAAAGGAGAATTGTACTTTGGCTATTATAAGATCCACGTGATGCTGAAGATAACTATGAGGAGGAACTGGACCACTCTTAGACGTAAATGTTTGACTTCAAAGTCCACTGTGACAGCCACTTAGATTCTTTTTAAAAGTGGTTCTACAGGGTAGTGTGAAAAACAACATACCAGGAGGTCTGGATACAAAATCTGATTGCTTTGAACTGACTACAGGGGTTGGGGCACACAAATTCCCTCTAGGGCCTCAATTTCCTTATATGTAAAATAAAGACATTGGCCCAGTGTACTAATCATGTCTTTTTATTCTGCATTTTTTTATGCTTTGACATCTTGGGGCTTTACTAACTCTAAAAGGAATACCCCTGCCCTCCAACCACCTCCTTCATGGAGTGCTTGCACTCTGGGTCACAATTCCCCTGCCCTAATCACTTCCTGGCCAGGGACCAGCCCCTACGCCCCAAAGCACAGTGAATTCATTCAAACTAGTCGATCCTAAGCCTGCTTACCCCACCTGCCTACTCCTTCCCTTGTAAATTACAACAAAGGCTCTTGCCCTCGTTTCCTCTCACTTTCTCTGCCGCCCGAAGCCCCGGTGCTGCCCCATGTGGCTCGCTGTGGTGTGGGAGGTATGCCCTCTCCTCTTGGGATCTGTGAGTATAGCAAAGTACCTTTTCAAGGGCAGTTGCCTCCTCATCTTTGACGTCATCAGACCTGAATAATTTAAAAACCTACATTTTAAGACACCTGGATGATCTCCAAAGTGTCGTACAGCTCTAAAATTCTAATATTTCTGTATTCACATGAGCAAAGACAAAAAACGTTCTATTCCTTTAGACCAGGCGGTCAGGAAACATTTTCTGAAAAGGGCTAGAAAGTGACTATTTTAGGCTTTGCCAGACACGAGGTCTCCGTCTCATAGTCTCCTGTGTGTTTGTAAGTTTTACAAATGTTTAAACATGTAAACACCACTCTTGCTTTGCAGGCCACACACATAAAAACAGGCAGCGAGCCAGATGGCCCTGTGGGCCACAGTTTTCCAATCTCTGCATTAGATGACAAGGGAAAGTCTACAGACCTAAGGATGCCTTGAGAAACACAAAGAGCCTTATTAAATCTCTACTCAGACTTAACACCACTCTACAATACACAACCGGGAACCAGTATTTGTAAAGGGGTACAAAAAACTCTACGTGGTTGCCTTGTAAATGTCATACCAAAGAAGCAGTCTGAAACCATCCACTTCTGATCCAGAAATAGCTGCTAAGTATTCATGTGACCGTGAACTAGCATTTATGTTGAAGGAAACCAATGAAAAAGATCACTTTCTTGAAATAACCATCCTGCCCAGTGTCCAGCAGACACAAGCTCAATGGGGTCACCAACCGAAAATCCTTTACAAGGAAAGAATATGACTATTCTAATACACTTATAAATTCTGGATCTGTCTAGAACCAGACAACATAAAATAAACACAGCCAAGTATACACTCTTCCTTTAGAATGGAAGATTCTATTTTACTAACAGTTTACGAAGATGGTTAACAGCCACTGGTGCTTGAACCAAGAAAAAGAACCGTCCCAGAAAAAAAGAAAATGCTAAATTTCCTAAGAGTAAAACAAAATCTTATGCTCAGTGTCAGTGGAAGTACACAAAAGACCTCAGCAAAGTTTATAACTAGGACAACTTCAATTTCCCGATTTTTCTTAAGTCGTATTTAAGTACCAATAGCACGTTGAACAAGTATGCAGCTCTGTAATCCTAAATCAAGGCAGAAAGAAAGGGAAAAATAAATAAACAAATAAATAAATAAAACACAAAAGTTTTTCATTCAAGGGATGAAAGGAGAAAACTCAAGATGTGCTCGGTATCTTAAATCTTTTATACTTGCTTTACCCCCTGAAATTACTCTACTTCAGTAAATAATGTAGACATGTACCCAATTTGCACAAGTAGCTGAGAACATTGAAACATGGGCGATGTTCATAAAAGAGGAAAGGTAAGGTCAAAATGGATGTTCAAAGCCTCAATGCCTACTGGAGAAATCTTGTATCTTATTCTGCGAGTGCTAGTCAAAAACAAATGGGAAAGTCATTTAAGAGTGACCCTAAAATAAAAAAGGGAGCCTTAGAGACACAGAGATTGACTTGCTTCTCATTATGAGGCTTTTTGATATCCATAGGCACCTTGGGAAGCAGCTAATTATTTCTGGAGAAATCAATTCATTCTAATTTTAACAGTAAAGTTTTACTTTATTACATAGTTATTTCACTCATTGAGATTCCACCAACGGAAATATTTACCTGTGTAAATTCAGCTAATGGTGGTTGGAGGGAAGCACCTAAGTGGCTTATTTTAACGGGAAAACATTTCAAACATCTCTGACATCTTTGATGGTTTGGGCTTTTACTTTTACCAGACTACAAAATTTAAACTAAAATATATCAGAATATAGCAAAACCTAATTTTATTAAGATATATAAATTGAAAGGCAAACTCAAACGGAAGCCATCTTCTGCCTGGTATGTTCTCTATAACTTCCTCAAGTGGTATGCAAAGTCAAACCAATATGACTGCCCCATGCAGTTCCTTTCTGTTTCATTCATTCATTCAGTAGTTGCTAATTAGATGTTTGATGAATAATGAATGAATGAATGAATGAATTAACAAACAAAGGAACCAAAAACCAATGAGGGAAGTCAGTTGAAAACGAGTGACTGTAAGGGCAGAAGTATTTTTCATTGACGGCTACACCTTGGATTCACCATAAACTCTATTTAAGAGATCACTAAAATTTCATTCCCCTAAAAGGCGTATTTGTGAAACAGCTCTAACATTTTTTGAGCAAACGAAAATGATATTTCTTAGATCAGAGCACGAACTTTTTTTTTTTTTTTTTTGCAATTCAAGAAAATTTTACTCCAAAATAACTCAAGAAGTTAAAAATTTAATTTGTTTGCTAAGGAAGATCTGCTGAAACTAATTACTTCTTAATGGAAACGAGCTACCAGGGCCCTGCTCCCTCTGCGAGCAATGGTTTGGTGCAAGCTACTGGAAAATTAAGGAGAGATAAAAGAGCAGAGCTCAGGGGAGTTAACACATTCCTCTAACGGTAAAACTGGACCACTGTAGCAAACAATTTACCTTCCTGCTACAAACCCAATAACAAACTAAATTCTCCAGGGTTGTGGTGTTTTTAAAGAAAATCTCGGTCAGGCACAATGCAAATCTGATCATACTCTTACACCTTATTTAAGGGGAATGATAAATGTATTCTTTTAAGACTTCTTTATCTACTAAGAACCCTATAAAATAAGAATAAGCACAACAAAATAACTGCCTCATCTGACACAGAATAGTTCAGTAGTCCAATAGTTATTACTTAGCAATCTAAACTCTTACTGTATATAAGATAAATTAAGATGAATAGCCTTCAAAGAACATGATGCTAAAGAATCCAATAAATAAGTTAAATTTATAACAAATGGTTCGTGGTTATTTTAATATTACTAGAAATCGATTTGCACACAATAAAGTAATTCTACTCTTGATATACACTTACAGTCAAGCATTTTGCCTAAAAACCACTGCTACTACCAAGTCACTGGGGAAAATGTCATAGGTTAATGAGCTGCCATTTTAGGCACTTTCCAAAATTAGGCACTTTCCAAAAACTGCTTTTGGGGTTAGGCCTAACTTTGATATGGTTGCAATAAGCAATTAAACACAGAACATTCACAAAAATTCACCACAAATAAAAGCAAATAACAAAAATTGAAATAAGATAAAAATATATGATCACAATGCAATAAAACTAGAAATTAAAAACCAAGAGACAATTTTCACCCATCGGAACAGCAAAGATCTAACACTTACATACACTAATTTGAGAAAGGTTTGGCACCAGTTGGCACTCTCACGCACTGCTGTTGGAGAAGGAACTGGCACAGCCTACATTTGGGGCAATTCAGCAACACCTTTCAAAATTACAAATTCTTAGACTACTGCTTCCCAAACTCGCCTGTACTTTGTGTCACCTGGGGAACTTCAATGATAACTGATGCTCGAGTCCAGCTCCAGAGACTATGAATTAATTGGCCTGGTCGTGGACTGGGCTTCAGACTTTTTAAAGATCCCAGGAAGATAACTAATGTACAGAAAAGTCTAGGAACTGCAGGCTTCTGTGCCCTTGATGAAGCAATTCCACTTCTCACTATTTATCCAACATATACCTGTGGTAAATGACCTAAGCTACTAATTGCAGCTTTGTTTTATATTACCAAAAGACCAGGAAAACATCAATGTTAAATAAATAATGAACATTCATAAAATGCGATACCATGTATCTTTTAAAAAAAGGTACAGAAGGTATGTGAATTATATCTCACTAAAGCTGTTATATATACTTTTAAAGAAGTGTAGAATGCTGTAGACAGCATACTAACATCTATGTAAAAAATAATATGCACACCAAGCGGTCAGAGTGGCTTCTCTTTAAGTGGAAGTTTGCTTCTCTCTGGATACCCTTCCAAATAGTGAAATTTGTAATATGTTACATATCAACTCTTGAAAAAATACATGCTAAAAATCAGAATGAAATATAAAATCAGTCTGGTCAAATTATTCTCCTGGCAAAGAGAATTTTTATAAGCTAGCATTCAAAGGGGTGTGATGGAACTTTCTGGAGTGAAGGAAATGCTTGTTATCTTGATAGTGGTGGTGGCTGCACAACTGTATACGTCTGTAAAAACTAGGAACCATATGCCTAAAATGTGTGAATTTTACTCTATATAATTTATACCTCAATAAACCTGCCTTTAGAACATTTTTTATAGAAAAGCTTACATGACAACAGGACAGTACTGCTGGTAGGAATGTAAATCAGTACAACCGATCTGGAAAACCGCTTGGTGGCATCTGTTAGATCCGGGCAAGCACAAGCCCAGGGAGGCAGCATCTCCGCTCAGGCATGGGCACCCAATGGAGACACACACGTGGGCTCACCCAGGGGCATGCAAAAAAATATTCATGGCTACACTATTCGTGACGGCAAAAAACAGGAAGAACACAGACATTATTACAAGTAAAACGGATTAGCAGGTTGTGGTGCATTGATGCCATGGAAAGCTAGGCCGGAGGTGATTCTGTTTGAAGGTTGGCCTTGCTAAGACCGAGGAACTGATGGCAAAAAGCGTGACCTAAAAAAAAAGAAATACAAATGGCCCTCAACCTTATAAAGAGTTATTCAACCTCATTTATGATAAGAGAAATGCCAATTTAAATCACCTATCTCATCACAATGACACAATTCCAAAGTTTAACAAGAAATTCTGCTGGCAGGGCTGCTGAAAACCAGGCATCCTCAAACATGTCCCTTGGAGATGCAAAATGTAAAGTCCCCAAGTAAGGTAATTTGGCCATTTCTGAAAAAGTTTTCAAATGCATTTATCCTTTAACACATAAATACCATTTTTAGAGATTTATCCTGTAAGATGTAGATGGATACATACAAAATGATGTATGTATAAGAATATTAATTGCAACATCACAAGATTAGAAACAACTCAAGTCTATCCATTTGACACTCACAAGATAAATCATGATATATCTATACAAAGGAAGATTTTGTAACTATAAAATACAATGCAGGTGCTCCCTATATTGATATAGAAACAAAGGGGACGTATCAGTAAGTGAAAAAAGAATTAAGGGGCAGAAAAATATTCACAATATGCTATGCATGAGTGAAACGGAGAAATGAGAAAATACACATTCGTATTTGCTTGCATTTGGACACAAAATGAGTAAAAGTAATTAACCATACGGGATAACGGAAAGATGGGGAAAGGACAGAGAGAAGAGTAAGGAACAAGACTTTTCAGTATTTATCTTTGTACATAATTTTTTCCAAATTGAAATTTATTACCCATTCTAAAAGTTTGCACTCAGAATACATTTTTAAAAATCTAGTTAGGGAAATAAAAACAAACTCCAAAGGCTAATTACTTACTACTTTTCCTTCCCCTACTCCTCCTTTCAAGATATGTGAGTGGACTCTGCAAGTTGCACTCAGGTTGCTAAGGCTTGTGGGGTCTAGGACGTACCCTTAAAGTGCAAGGAGCGGGTAATAGGCCTTTAATGCTTTGTTCTTGACTTCTGGAGCCTCAGTCAAAACTGACATGGACAACTCTTGTTTTAATATTCAGTTTCATGAAAAAAGGCACAAAGAACAAAACAGTGAATCCAGAAAGAGACCCTACTATGGCAAAGGTGGTGGTAAATGGGGGGTTGAGGAATAATTCATTTCATTTAACAAAATTCTTTGGATATCTCTGTACTCACAATTTATCTTGTCCTTGCAAACTGTTGCACAGTATTATATATTACAGCTAGATCGTAATGTAGTTCCGGAGGGATTTTTCTCATTTAAAAAATTAATTGTCACACCTGTTAGAATGGGTGTAATCAACAGGACAAGTAACAACAAATGTTGGAGAGGATGTGGAAAAAAGGAACCCTCATACACTGCTGATGGGACTGCAAATTGGTGCAGCCACTATGGAAAACAGTACGGAGCGTCCTCAAAAAATTAAGAATTGATTTACTATACGATCCAGCAATCCCTCTACTGGGTATTTACCCCTAAGACTTGAAAACATATCCAAACAGATATTTGCACACTGATGTTCAGAGCAGCATTATTCACAGTGGTCAAGACATGGAAGCAACCGAAGTGTCCTACGATAGATGATCGGCTAAAGAAGCTGTGGTACATATATACAATGGAATATTACTCGGCCATAAGAAGAGATGAAATACTGCCATTTGCGACAACATGGATGGACCTAGTGGTAACCATGCTAAGCGAAATAAGCCAGACAGAAAAAGTTGAAGACCACATGATATCACCTATATGTGGGGTATAAACCTAAAAGCAATAAAGAAACAGAGACTCATGGACATGGACTATAGACTAGCGGTTACCAGAGGGTGGGGGTGGAGGGAGGTAGACAGGGTAAAGGGGTCAAATATGTGATGGCAGAAAGAAATCTAACTATGGGAGATGAACACACAGTGTAAAGTACATATGCCTTACATATGCACAGCTAAAACTTACCAGATTTCATTAACCAATGTCACCACAAAAATAAAAAAATTGAAAAAAATAAAAATAAAAAATAAAAAATTCATTGCCCAGGTGGAAATCTTTATGCAACGTGGCGTCGAGAGCACGCACTGGGCAACGTCTGCACGCTGCCGCCCAGGATGCACGCTGCTCACCGCGGAAGGAGACAGGTCTGAGAGCTGCCACCACCCAGCACCGCAGGCAACCCAAAGGCCGAGGGCACCGCGGCACCCCCGCGCCCTGACACACCCCCTGGGAACGCTGTCTGGGTCTGGTTTTCGCCCAATATGGATTCTCCCTACGAAGAGCCTTTCTTGTTCACTAGGGACAACAGTAATGAAGGCTCCTCACTCTGCAGTACTTTTGTGGTAGGTCAGCAGACCAGATGAAATCGCGTGACTGGAACTGTGTGATCTAGTTCCCTTCTAAAGGCCAACTGGTGACTCTAGAGGTACGCTGTGCCTACGAGTAGATCCAAACCCAAAGGTCCTCAGATGTCACCTACAAAACTCAAACCAGTTTTCCTGTTTCAAAGTAAAGAGGGCCTCCTCATCTCTTCCCATTTACAGACCTGGGTGCCCTCCTAACAACCTCTTCTTTGCAATACTGAAAGCAGTTGCCACTATCCTAGCAACCAGTTCTAAAAATGTTGGCATCGTCACGCGTAGTATCTTCAATAAAGGCAAAAGCTCTCCACTACTTAATAAAAGTGCGTCAACTAAATAAAACGATAGAAAGTAACGTGTACAAATACCACAGAGATGTAATAAACTGTTTGGTAAAGTATGAGGCAATGACTGACATTTTTTAAGTGTGTTAGTTTTTTCTCTTTAAAGAATGCATAATTTTAAAGCATCAAAAATTTCCATCCTTATTGGATGGAAATTCCAATAAGGGGGGAAAAATACAACGTAAATGACAGATCTTACAAACCATAAACCATGAAAAGTTTACCACTGGTAACTCAAATGTTAACGTTTTAGAATTTCATCATCTTTAACATGTTCAAAACACATAAAATCCACTTCAGATGAGAAACAAGAAAAAGAAATTTGAAGTTACAGTACCTGGTAAAAGTTGGGTTGTGTTCAGTCATTGCAACCAACAGTTTCAGAGCATATGCTGGTACTGGGTCAGGCTCCGTGAGGATGTGCTCGTACCTGAAATGATGAAGTGATTAAAGAAAAATACTCAGTGGTTTTTCTGCACTTAAACTCTCCTCTGAACGACAGAAACAATATACCTTAAGGTGCAAACATCTGGGAAAAAAAAAAGATACTGAAATAAATATATGAGCTCTAGGATCTGCACTTGCCGATGGTGATGACCTACCACAGAGAATTTCACTGTTGGGCGGAGGGAATGAGACCATCCACATTAAGTGATTAGTACTGAGCTGCATACATAGTAGGAAACGAATAAACATCACGACCCTCACATTCAGAGCTTTGCTAGAGGAATCACAAGACTCACATACAGTCATACTTGTCATGCAGATTTAGTGCAGGAGCCCCCCGCCCCCTTATCCAAGGCGGGTATGTTCCAAGACCTCCTGTGGATGCCTGAAACCACGGGTAGTCCTGAACCCAGTGTATACCATGATTCTCCTTCGCTTGTACACAGTTTACGGCTTCTCTTTGGCGTGTCGGAATTGCCAGCACCACCCCTCTCACACTTTGGGGCCACTGTTAAGTAAAATCAGGGTCACGTGAACACGAGCACTGCGATAGAGCGACAGTCAATCCGATAACCCAGACGGCTACTAAGTGACTAACAGGCCATTAGCGTATACAGAGTAGACACACTAGACACATTGGACAAAGGGTGAGTCACATCCCAAGGGGACAGTGCAAGATTTCACCAGGCTAGTCAGAATGGCATGCAATTTAAAACATATGAATTGTTTATTTCTGGAATCTTCCATTTGATATTTTCAGACGGCGGTTGACCATGGGTTACTGAAACTATGGAACATGAAACCACAAATAATGTATGGCGGCAACACAGTGAGGACACACAAATGAATCATAAGGGAGAAGGACACAGGCGGAGTCTGGGGGCCCTGTGTGCAGGCCTCTTTAGGCTCTCTCCCTCCCATGAGGGGTGACACAGAGCACACTCTCTCTCCCAGCCACAAAAATGTAGCACGTGTGTGTGGTTTCCACCCAAGGAAGCCCATTAGAGTCTCAAGAGACCAAGGTTATTTGTGGCTGGCACGTAGGCCACTTCTGTCTAACAAGTATCAGAATCCCAGACTCCCAGAAGGAAGGCGGGTGTTCAACATAGACCGTATTGTTTGCACGAACAGTCCAGGCACCATCAACTACCCTCAGCAGTTCAACGCTGAGAACACGCCAAGGGCCAAATCCTAAGATGCCAGCCAGGGGCCGTCCTTTCAAGCAGATCTTTCTCAGGGTAGCAGCCTCAGGCCTGCTATGTTAACTCTTGTGTGAACAGTTCTCTTCTTATTAAAGCTTCATGATCTGAAACAGAAATTATTACCAGAAAAAAGAAAACTCAAAAGGTCTTTATCAAGTTTCCACAGCAAAGTTCAGACTGCGCTCCCATGTTATGTGCTATGCAGAGGCTGCTTTATATACGGTGTCTTGCCTGTCTGGGTTCAGCTATCCAGTATAGAGCACCATGCAGACACTCAAGTGTCGGATGGATGGATGGATGGATGGATGGATGGATGGATGGATGGTCGCTCTTGGTGGCACGAAGGAAGGAAGGAAGGAAGGAAGGAAGGAAGGAAGGAAGGAAGGTTGGTCGGTCAGATGGACAGACGAAGAAACAAACCAGTCAACTTTATGACTTAACTATCTGGAACAACCAACCACTAAAGAAGGGGAAAAATATCTCCAGAAAATCCAAAATGTATATTTAAAAATCCATGACATGAAGCAGATGCTTTTCATCTAGAGAATAGGGCCCCAGGCTCTTATTCAGAGCTTATTTACTCTCATTTTGGAAATCATCATATAACAAGCTTAATTATGCAGTCTCTAAGCCCACAGCCATTAAAGACAAGCCAAGTAACGGCAGGAGAGGGACGATTACCGAAAGGCAACCAGAGAATTACAAGAAGTAGGGCTGGAAAGCATAGGAAAAACAAAAGAAAGCACACCCAGGAACTCCAAACGGAGAGCAGTCTGGGGAGCATTTAACATAAGGAAGCTGTTCATACCTCAATGGGACCAGAGGGCCCATTACACACCGTAATGTTCAAACTGGGGGTAGCAAGTCAAGAAAATGTTAAACTGGGTAGAGTGCTCTGTCTGAGGAGGTGGGAAGTTCCACATTTTAGGAAATCTTAGAAAATATTTTTAAATTATAGAGATTAAAAGATTTACCCATGTATGACAAGACAAAAGATAAAATACCAAATCGTTCATAACGAAATCATAAAATATTGATAAAGAGAATGGTATGTTTAAATATATAACACAACCAAGCGTAATTAATTTTAAGAATGAAAAAAATCACATTTAGGAAAACAATGTTTTATCACATGAACAAAACAAAAATCAAGGAGACATCTTTAGAAATGAGTAAAAGGTATTCGTAAAATTTAACATCCAATTCAAACATTTTTTACAAAGGAACAACTCTTGGCATACTAGAGAGTTTTATAATCTTATAAAAAGTTCTTACCATTCTGAGGTGAGAGGACCCAAGATGACCCTCTGGCTCAAGAGTTTGCTAGAACTCAGAAAAGCTGTTCCGTTCCCAACTATCATTAATTACAGTGCAAGGATACTGATAAGAATCAGCAAAAATAAAAGGCAGAGAGCAGAGTCCAGGAGGGACCAGGCTCAAGCTTCCAGTTGCCCTCCCCCAGTGGAGCGGTGTGGACAGGGCTTAATCCTCCCAGCAACAGTGTGTAACAACATATGTGGAGTACTGCCAGCCAGGGAAACTCAACTCACTGGAGCGCTGGTCTCCAGGGTTTTTCAAGGATCAGTCACATACATAGGTATGCAGTGCCCGTGCGGCTATCATGAGTTCCTCAGTCTCTAGCCCCTCTAGAGGTCATGCGGATATGGTATGGTCCAAGGCCCTGACCATAATTTACATTGTTAGTGTAAATTATTTGGCATGACTTAAGGCCCCGGGCATATAGTGACCCTCTCATCGGGCAGGATATTCCAAAGACTGAAGTTATCTCCCAGAAGGTGGTCAAGGGCTAGTTTCTTTGTAAAGTTCAGAGTTTGAACACCCCACACTTGTTGAGTTAATCCTTCAGGATACACATCCTTAATAGAGAAACTGAGGCTCTGTTGAGTTTAAAGTGAGGCATTAATAAGAGATACGAGAAGGATGTGCTCTTCTGCTGCTCACCAGTTATTTAGAAATTGTCAGCCAGAGAATTTCAATTGAAGTGAGGATGAGAAACTTCTGATGAGTCACTCACATACCCCAGATAACCAGCTCCCTCTGCTCCTACTTCCAGACTTAGCTGAATCACTGAAGAAAGGACCACAAGCCCAGGAATTTTAAAAAGCTTCCCACATGATCTCCGTACTCACATGCTTATATGGAAAGTACAAAAAGAACATATGGACGAGTGAGAAATATACTAGAGAAAACAATCTCAACAGAACTGAAAAATATCTTTTAAAACAGACTTAACAAGAATATGTTTCTCCCCTTGGAAAAGGAAGATAAAATTCATAGTGGATAAGAATACAAATACTGAATATATTTAATGTATTTTAGTTTGACCAAAGATAGGTTTATAATGGTCAGCCAGAAGTAGCTGAAAGAATGCTGAGATTTATTGAGCTTCTCTTCTAAAGAGAGATAAAGCAACTAAATTGATAGTAATTGGATCTCGTGCTCCTCTGAATGCCACTCAGCAGAAAAAGCTCAGACCCCTGAAATGGCTTCGAGGTGAGTGACCAGCGAGGAGTCAGCCCACTTTGACAGACATGGGCTGCACAGGAGCATTCTGAGTCCTGAAGCTGGCCGCGCATCGAGATCACGATCGAGACAGGAGTGTCCAGGTAATGCCCCGAGACCCCACTCTTCTACCTCTGGGATCCTCCCCACTTACGGAGCCTCTGCCAGGTCCCAAACAGCTGGACTCCAGCTGTTTGGGACCAGGAAAGGCCAGTCCCGAATTCATATCTATCCCAAAGGAGGGAACAAGTCTAAATATCACATATTTGGGGACCCAGGAGGTGGAGTCTTCCCCATCTTGTCAAGTGTCTGGAGTAAGCAGTGGTCAGTTGGGTAGGCTGGCAGAAAACTGGAATAGGCTAATTAAATAACTCTGGATTACTGTGAGAAGCTATTCTGGGGATGTGACCACGGAACTGGCCACGTAGACCGAAGGGCCTGTTTTGCTGGGGAAAAGGGGAAGTAGAGTATCATTTAAAAGTCCACTCAGCTAGGAGTAAGCCACAAACGCATTTCACATCCCCATGGAGTATACTCTGAGAATTTGGAGGGAAAGTGTGATTCCAGAATATCCAAGAAACTTTAGGGGGAAAATACGATAAGGAAGATGCTAAATGAAAAAGTAAAGTACTTTATAACACCGGAATAATTATTAAGTATAAGGGGGGAGGGGTGGTCAAGAACACGTAAATAATTAAAAAGAAAGAAAGGTGACACACACTGGACAAGAAACAGTACTAGTCGGGCCATATCTTGAGAATGTAACACCAATAGCTTAAAAATTTAAGCAAAATATTTTAACTACATTAGGATACTAAAATGAGTAAATAGTCACATAATCTTGGGTGAGAAGGCCTCTACAGCATGACAACAAATGAGAAATTAATCAAAAAAATATTTACGGCTTTAAGTTTTTAAGTATTAAATATTTCTCGATGGCAAAACTACTGTTAACAAATCAAATGAGAGAAAAATTATTTGCAGAATGTTGGTAAAACAAAGAACTAATATTCTTAATACATAAAGAACTATTGGAAACCAATAAACATTCCACCAAAAAAAGGACAAAACCCACCTAAGAAGAATATCAACAGCCAAAAAGCATGGGAAATAGAAATGATCGACTACATTAATATCTGAAGAAATGCAAGTTAGAGCTAACAAGGTTATTTAAACAGGCAGTTTCATAAATAGAAGCCATCGTTGAAAAAAATTTGCCAAAACATCAAAAGCCCTTAAAATATATATGATTTTTAACACAATGATTCTACTCCTAGACATTCAACAAAAGGAATAAGTATGCACCCAAAGATGCAGCCCCAAAAATGGTCTCTGTAGCAGTATATATATATATATGTACGAGTGAAACACTCAGACAAAAATCCTAGGTGATCAGAAACTGGGAATCATTTACATGATTTTTAGCACATTTGTAAATGTGAGGTAGATAAGTAGATAACAGTACAGTCAAGAAAATGAAAGAATGAAAGTACAGATATAGATGTCCACAGTATGCTGTCCAGGAATAGGCGGGGTCCAAGGGGGAAATTTCAGAATCTTTCTAAGTA